>NC_057809.1:474640788-474940788 GCF_018294505.1 Triticum aestivum | reverse complement strand
CCACCATAATCCACCTCAATCATATCGTAGCGGTGCTTAGGCGAAGCCCTACGACGGTAGAACATCATCATCGTCACCACACCGTCATGCTAACGGAACTCTCCCGTGAAGCTCTACTGGATTGGAGTTCGCGGGACGTCATCGAGCTGAACGTGTGCTGAACTTGGAGGTGTTGTGCGTTCGGTACTTGGATCGGTCGGACCGTGAAGACGTACGACTACATCAACCGCGTTGTGATAACGCTTCCGCTTTCAGTCTACAAGGGTACGTAGACAACACTCTCCCCTCCCGTTGCTATGCATCACCATGATCTTGCGTGTGCGTAGGAAAATTTTGAAATTACTATGTTCCCCAACACATGGAAGTTGAAGCCAAGTGTCGGCCGGGTTCTCCGACCACATGACAAACTCCCGCAGCACCTCCGCCGAGTGGAAGCGCGGCCGGGGAGGCCGGGTGACCATGGCGCGCCTCCCCTCATTGACAGGGCTGCCCCAACCTAAGCGGCTCCCACCGCACGAAGAAGCGCCATCACGGTCGCCAAGGACGGCGCCGGACCCCAAGGGAGTTCGCCCACTTCCATGAGGGACCGCAGCGGGGGTTGCGGCATGCTTGCGTGGGCGACCGCGCCCCCTCTTAGGCGGTGGCTAGCCGGGCCCGTCCTGGCGAGCTTTCCCCTTCTCGGCGGCCGAGAACCTCTTCACTGGCGCCATGGGTGTCACGGCAAGGAAGAAGAAGAAGCGGGAGGAGCGGAGGAAGAGATGGGTGATGGGGGCTCAGCCCCCTCCCCATTTATAGCTGAGGGGAGGCCAACCGCCGGCCTCCATGATCTAAGGTAATGATGGCTATTATGCATGCACCAGGGACTCGTCAAGTCGAGCAGTTGCCGAGGCAGCATGGGGAAGCAGAGACGCCCACGTCCCGTCAATCGTGATGCATCAATCAAGGCCGCAGGTGGTTGGGGCCCGCGGCGTTCCACACTTGCCCCTTGGCTTCGCCTCGAAGCCAAGTACGAGCGCGCCTTGGGACCGGGGCCTACAGTCGGAGTCCTGGGAATGGGGGTACCCAGACTTGCCTGCCTACGGCCCAGGGCATGGCTCCACCAGCGGCCTGGTACGGCCCATCTTCATCAACAAACACTCAAGACCCTCGCGAGGTGGACGACACAAGACCTCCTCAGGGGCAGCCTCACTAGGTTGGCTCGCAAGGAGCGGAGAGATCAAGGAGAGGGGCACCTCGTGAGGTTTCCATGATGTGAGCCATGACGACCAAGGCCAAGCGGGCGCTAGGCAAGCGCTAGCGCGCGGAATACCGGTTGCCTCTTTGGTGCTAAAGAGGCAGGCGCAGGCGAGGAGTCCCGAGGCATCGGGAAAAGGTTTCCATATTGGTGCAACGAGACCGAGGCCAGTAGGACAATAGGATGGAGGTCATCACGGAGCCCATGACAGCATCACCACCAGAGCCTTTGGGAGGCGAAGACCACCTTTTGTCAGGATAGCTTTTACTAGTTGTTCCCCTTCAAATTGGCCGTTGTGGGATCCCTTCCCGCCTAATATTTGGGAAGAGGACTCGGGCCTCTATAAATAGGACTAGCCACCACCATAGGGAGGCATCTCATCTGGGAGAGGAACCAAACCATCCACACACACACAAGCTCATCGAGCTCAAGAACACCTCTCCTCAGGAGGCTGTTCTTCCCTTGTACTTGTTCATCCTCACCCTACAAGGAAATCCACCACACCACACTAGAGTAGGGTATTACACCGCAATAGTGGCCCGAACCAGTATAAACTCTTGTGTCCCTTGTTCCTCGAGTTCGGTGAGCTATGCTTTGAGATCGAGGTGAGAGTGCGAGCTAGGGGGAGAGAGATCTTCATGCACACCCCAGTGTTCGAACCTCAAGGGTTTGCCGGAACCCGTAATCCGACATTCCTAACCCTAACTCCCTACTTGTGGTTACTTGTCTCTTGTCCTTACTTATATCATATTGTGCGGATGTCCGGTGGTTGTGTGCCTCGTGCTTCTTTTGTGGCCTGATAGGATTTCCAGTGACCGGACGACCGGCGGCCCGGCCGGACGTCCGGTCCAATCAGTGTCACCGGACGTCTGACAACTTTAGTACACTAAGTGGCTCAATGGTCAGTTTTTACACTACTACTATATATAGCCTCCTCCCTCCACGGGATAAGGTTGATCATTCACTTTGAGCTCTCCAAGAACACATTTCACTCCCTCTCTTGATCCCCCCACACAAAATCCTAGACCCCAAGGGATTTGGGAACATTTGAGAGAAGTTATCCAATCAAGTGATAGATCCAGTCCTTCCCCTTCTTCTCACCAAAGGAATTCGTGATTTGAGCAAGTTCTTGAGCTTTTCCTGTCGTTCTTGTTACTCTTGGAGGTTGGAGACTCCTAGACGGTAGGAGTCACTCGGAGAGGAATCGACATTGTGATTACCCTGGAAAGTTTGTGAGGGTTTGGAGATCACCCCTAGGTCTACCACTAGTGGTTGAGAAACGCCTTCATGGTGTTGTCTCAAAGGGAGAATAGGGTGAGCCTTCGTGGCATTGGTGTGCCTTCGTGGTAACATCCACCTCTCTAATGGTGACATAACTTCCCTCCAAGGAAGTGAACATCGGCATACACCCTTATCTCTCGGAGTTGCGGTTATTCCTAACCCTAACTCCCTACTTGTGGTTACTTGTCTCTTGTCCTTACTTGTATCATATTATGCTTGCTTACTCACATAGTTGTGTTACTTGTTTAACTTGCTTAGCTCTTAGCATCATACTTGCAATTGTTAGGCTCACTTTCATATTATGCATTATTGCCTAAAATTGATAAGTAATAATTAAAATTTGTAATTGTACCTATTCACCCCCCTCTAGGTCCATCTTGATCCTTTCAATTGGTATCAGAGCCTCGTACTCTATTCTTGTGGCTTAACCGCCCTAGAGCGAGATGAACCCTGATGGGACTCCCCTTGTTGCGGATTGAAGAATACGGGCGCGGCTTCCACGGAAGTCAAGTCCTTCACTTATGAGGATCTGGACAGGCGCTTGCTAAGCAAAAGGAAGAGCATGATGCTTCTCTTGAGGCCTTGGTCCAAATGAGACTAGCCACACTAACCTCGATAGCTTGCACCACTTTCTGGTGGCGCGGCCTCGAGGCCAGCTGTGCCTACTCCTTCACTTGGCCAACAACCTCCTAGTAATGAACACTCCATTGTTCCTTGGCTTTATGCAAGACCTCAGATAGAGAAACCAAAGTATAACCCTCAAGGCAAACCTCCTTTACTTGATGACACTACCGATTTTTCTTTGTGGAGAGTTGCTATGCAGGATCATCTTCGATATGGAAATGATGAGATGTTGGAGATCTTGGAGTATGTCTACCAAGCTGTTGATCCGAAGAATCTTACTCCAAGAGAGGTATATGACAAGAATCTTAATGACACAACAACCATGTGCATAAGGAGAGGTATGACTGACAAGCAAAGGAGACCATTGATACGTCTCCAACGTATCTATAATTTTTTATTGTTCCATATTGTTTTATTATCAATCTTGGATGTTTTATAATCATTTTATAGTCATTTTATATCATTTTTGGTACTAACCTATTGACATAGTGCCAAGTGCCAGCTGTTGTTTTTTCCATGTTTTTTACATCGCAGAAAATCAATATCAAACGGAGTCCAAATGCCACGAAACTTTACGGAGATTTTTTATGGGCCAGAAGGAAGGCAATGGGCCCTGGTTGCACCTGGGGGGTGCCCCGAGGGGGGCACAACCCACCAGGGCACGCCAGGAGGACTTGGTGCGCCCTGGTGGGTTGTGCCCACCTCGGGTGCCCCCCGGACCGCCTCTTTGCTCTATAAATACCCCAAAAATACCAGAAGCCTAGGGGAGTCGACGAAATATTCATCCAATCGCCCCAGAGTCCAGAATCACCAGATCCAATCTAGACACCATCACGGAGGGGCTCACCACTTCCATTGGTGCCTCTCCGATGATGCGTGAGTAGTTCTTTGTAGACCTTCGGGTTCGTAGTTAGTAGCTAGATGGCTTCATCTCTCTCTCTCTCTTGATCCTCAATACAATGGTCTCTTGGAGATCCATATGATGTAACTATTTTTGCGATGTGTTTGTTGGGATCGATGAACTTCAAGTTTATGATCAGATCTATGTTTTTATATCCATGAAAGTATTTGAGTTTCTTTGATCTCTTTTATGCATGATCTCTTATAGCCTCGTATTTCTTCTTCGATATTTGGGTTTTGTCTGGCCAAATTGATCTATTTATCTTGCAATGGGAAGAGGTGCCCGGTAGTGGGTTCGATCTTACGGTGCTTGATCCCAGTGACAGCAAGAGAACCGACACATATGTATCATTGCCACTAAGGATAAAAAGACGAGATCTATATCTACCGCCATATAGATAAACGGATCTTGTCTACATCATGTCATCATTCTTATTGCATTACTCTGTTTTTCCATGAACTTAATACACTAGATGCATGTTGGATAGCGGTCGATGTGTGGAGTAATAGTAGTAGATGCAGGCAGGAGTCGGTCTACTAATCTTGGACGTGATGCCTATGTAATGATCATTGCCTGGATATCGTCATAATTATTTCAAGTTCTATCAATTTCCCAACAGTAATTTGTCCACCCACCATTTGCTATTTTTCTCGTGAGAAGCCACTAGTGAAACCTACGTCCCCCGGGTCTTATTTTTCATATATTTGCCTTTGAGATCTACTTTTTCCTTGCTTTTATTTTCAGATCTATTAAACCAAAAATACAAAAATACTTTGATGCACTTTATTTTATTTTCGATCTATTTATCCAATCTATTGCAACCTTTTTACCATCACGCACCAATTTCTGGCGCCGTTACCCGAAAGGGATTGACAACCCCTTTAACACGTCGGATTGCAAGTTGTTGTTATTTGTGTGCAGGGGCTTTTTACGTTGTGTTGCTTGGTTCTCCTACTGGTTCAATAACCTTGGTTTCATAACTGAGGGAAATACCTATTGTCGCTGTGCTGCATCATCCCTCCCTCTCCGGGGAAATATCGACGTGGTTCCAGCTGCCATCAAGGAGAATTTCTGGCGCCGTTGCCGGGGAGGATATTCAACATATACCAGGTTCCTAATCACAAATCTCATCTCCTCACAATTTACATTATTTGCCATTTGCCTCTCGTTTTCCTCTCCCCCACTTCACAAAAATTTGCTGTTTTATTCGCCCCTCTTTTTCTGTTCGCCGTTTTCTTATCGGATCTATTTTTGAGTGAAATCTTTTTGTGTGGTCATCATGACTCAAGAGAACACCAAGTTATGTGATTTCTCAAATACCAAAAACAATGATTTTGTTGGCACTCCGCTTGCTCCTTCCACCACTAGTGCGGAGACTTATGATATTAATACTGCTTTGCTGAATCTTGTTATGAAAGTACAATTTTCTGGTACTCCTAATGAGGATGCTGCGTCCCATATTAATACCTTCGTGGAATTATGCGATATGCAAAATAAAAAAGATGTTGACAATGATGTGGTCAAGATGAAATTATTTCCGTTTTCTTGCGTGATTCCGCAAAAAAATTGGTTCTCTTATTTGCTTCGTAATAGTATCAATTCTTGGAATAAGTGCAAAGATGCTTTTATCACTAAGTATTTTCCTCCCACAAAAATTATTTCCCTTAGAACCCAGATCATGAATTTCAAGCAACTTGAACATGAGCATGTTACGCAATCTTGGGAAAGGATGAAAGTGATGCTGAGGAATTGCCCAACTCATGGGTTAAATCTTTGGATGATCATACAAATTTTTTATGCGGGATTGAATTTTGTTTCTCGTAATCTTTTAGATTACACCACGTGTGGTACTTTTATGGAAATTACTTTCGGTGAAGCCACCAAATTTCTTGATAATATCATGGCAAATTATTCACAATGGCATACCGAAAGAGCTCCTACTAGTAAAAAGGTTAATTCGGTTGAAGAAATTTCTTCTTTGAGTGATAAAGTTGATGCTCTTATGAAATTGGTTGCTAGTAAAAGTGCTCCTATTGATTTTAATGATATGCCTTTGTCTACTTTGATTGAGCAAAATAGTGATGCCATTGATGTGAATTTTATCTCTAGAAATAATTTCAACAACAATGCTTATAGAGGTAATTTTAATCCTAGGCCTTTCCTAGTAATTCCTCCAACAATTATGGTAATTCCTATGGAGATCAATCTTATAATAATAATAGGAACACCTCTGATCTTGAGAATAATATTAAAGAATTTATCAACACTCAAAAAGTTTTCAACACTTCCATAGAAGAAAAGTTGAATAAGATTGATGATTTGTCTAGAAGTGTTGATAGAATTGCTCATGATGTGGAAAATCTCAAGATGAAAATTTTTGTGACTAAAGTAGATGAATCAATTAAATCTCTTTATGTTTCTATGGATGAAAGTAAGAAAAGAACTGATATGCTAAGAGCTAAAAGAGAATTTTTGGAAAGAGCTTTTTCTAGTGATTATTCTTGCAAAAGTGATAAAGATCTTAAAATGATTGGTGTTTCTTCTATTGATTCCTTATTTAGTAAAGTTAACAATGATGAAAGGGGGACTGGAGAAGAGTCAACTTTAGGTAGAAGGCGTCCCAATATTTCAGAGGGTGAAAATCTTGTTGAGAAAATTGATGAAAGTGGGTTTGGAGAGGTTAAAACTTTAGCTAGTGATGCACCAACTATTTTGGATTACAAACACTTTAATTATGATAGTTTCTCTTTGATTGATTGTATTTCTTTGTTTCAATCCATGATAAATTCACCCCATGCTTATGAACAAAATAAAGCTTTTACTAAACATATTGTTGATGCTATGATGAAAGCTTTGGAAGAAAAATTGGAATTGGAAGTTTCAATTCCTAGAAAATTGTATGATGAGTGGGAACCTACTATTAAAGTCAAGATAAAACATTATGAGTGTTTTGCTTTGTGTGACTTGGGTGCTAGTGTTTCTACAATTCCGAAATCTTTATGTGATGTGCTTGGTCTTACCAATCTTGAAGAATATTCCTTGAATTTGCACTTGGCGGATTCTACTATTAAAAAGCCTATGGGAAGGATTAATGATGTTATTATTCTTGCAAATAGGAATTATGTTCCCATAGATTTCATTGTTCTTGATATTGATTGCAATCCGTCTTGTCCAATTATTCTTGGTAGACCGTTTTTACGCACTATCGGTGCCGTGATTGATATGAAAGAAGGCAATATTAAGTTCCAATTTCCTTTGAGGAAGGGTATGGAACACTTTCCTAGAACTAGAACTAAGCCACCCTATGAATAAATCATGAGGACATCTCATGGATCTAGAACCAAAGATGACAAAACTTAGATCCTTGCTTTATGCCTGGCTAAGGGCGTAAAACTATAGCGCTTGTTGGGAGGCAACCCAATGAATAAATTTATTTTTGCCTTTTGCTTCCTGTTTTTTAGTGTTAGCACAATTATTCTACTGTTATAATTGTGTTTTTTATGTTTTAGTTAGTGTTTGTCTCAAGTAAATCCTTTAGGATCTTCTTGGACAATAGTTGCTTGATCTTGCTGGAAAAAATAGAAAGTTTGCGCTCACGAAATTAATTTTCATCTTTTACCAGGGAGCGATAAAATACCCATTCCAATTGCAGTAGATCAATATGCAAACTTCTCATGTCTTCCTAATGTTTCAGAGTTTTTGATGTTACAAAAGTATTCGAAATAGTCAGATTGCTACAGACTGTTCTGTTTTGACAAATTCTGTTTTCTTTGTGTTGTGTGCTTATTTTGATGGCTCTATGGTTTTATTTGATGAGTTTTTGCCATAGAAAAGTTGTAATACAGTAGATATAATACAAAAACAAAATATGAATTGGTTTGATACAACACTTATAGTAGTGATTTATTATTCTTATACTAACGGATCTCACGAAGGCTTTGTTGAGTTTTGTGTGATTGAAGTTTTCAAGTTTTGGGTTATCTTATGATGGATGAAGGAAGAGTGTAAGAGCCTAAGCTTGGGGATGCCCCGACATACCAAGCTATTATCCAAGAATGAGCAACCAACTAAGCTTGGGGATGCCCCCGAGTGGCATCCCCGCTTTCTTCCAACAACTATCGGTATTTTACTCGAGACTATATTTTTATTCGTCACATGATATGTGTTTTGCTTGGAGCGTCTTGTATGATATGTGTCTTTGCTTGTTTTATTTTGTGTTTTAAGTTATCAATCCTTGCTGGACACACCTATTTGAGAGAGCCAAAATTATGTCATGACTTGTTAGAATTGCTCTCTATGCTTCACTTAAATCTTTTATGAGCTAGGACTTGCTCTAGTGCTTCACTTATATCTTTTTGAGCACGGTGTGCTTTGTTATTTTTGAAGAAATGCTCTCTTTCTTCACTTATATTTGTTTGAGAGTTAGTAAAATTTTGAAGAAATTCTCTCTTGCTTCACTTAAATTATTTTGAGAGAAAGAAAATTTGTTATGCTCATGATCTTCACTTATATTTGTTGAGCTTATGAAAAGCAACACATGAAAATTAGTCCCAAAGTGGTAGATATCCAAGAAGGATAAAGTAAAGAAAATGTCATGAAGATCATTGGACAAAATAAACTTGATTCTTAGAAAAGTTTTGAGATATGATGATGTGATATGTGAGTTATGTTGATGAGTAATTGTGTTCTAGTAAGAATATTGGTGTTAAGGTTTGTGATTCCCTATGCATGCACGAAAGTCAATAATCATGCAATGAAAATTATATCCTACTTGTGGTGCATTATCGGTGTTAATTATGCTTAATGCTTGCTTATGAGATTATTCGTTTCTTGGTTGGTCACTTCCCAATCTTTTGCTAGCCTTCATTTTGCACCAAGTATGACCTCTGCTTGTGCATCCAAAATCCTTTAAACCAGCTTTGCCACATGATTTCACTATATCTACCTATATGCGGTATTCTTTTGCCTTTCTAAGCAAATTTGCATGTGCCATCTCTAATTTTCAAAATAAACTTCTCTTTTGTGTGTTTCTTTCGCTCGCGGAGCGGTGAGGGGTGGCTAATATTTTTCATGCTAGATGTGTTATTCTCAAGATGAGTGTTTATTCACTTGTCATTGCACAAGAGTAAGGCAAAGGTATTAGGGATGCCCAGTCCCGAAATGCAAAAAGAAATGAATTTACTTTATGTTTTCAAATAATAAATTCCTTAGAAAGTGTTGGTATGGAGAGCACCCGTGGATACGGTTAGCCATGGAAAGTGAAAGTTATGGTGGAAAAAGGAATAAACTTTATTTTCTGTATGGGAACCGCCTATGATATATCTATGCACGGAAAGTGTTGGGAACTCTAAGTCATTTTTGTTGGTGGGATGGATACATCTCCCAAAATGTTTTTATCTCAATTTTTTCGCTTTGAACTCTGGCACCTCTACAAATCCCTACTTCCCTCTGTGAAGGGCCTATCTTTTACTTTATGCAATTTTATTTTGAAATTTGAGTCTCCATCTTCTCTCATAAAAGCACCAACTAGGAGGCAATATGATCGTGCTCAAGTATTGGGTGTAGTTAATATTCGAGTGTGTTTCATGAATGGATCAATGTTTGAGCATGATGGGATAGGGATAACATATTTTAGCATTGATATTTTGAAAGACATGGTTGCTTGTTGATATGCTTGAGTATCTAAATTATTATGTCAAAACTAGACTATTGCTTTGAATCAGATAAAAGTCCAAATGTCCATGCTATAAAGAAAAGAATATGATATGACTTGATGAACAACACTCCACATCAAAAATTCTGTTTTTATCACTTACCTACTCGAGGACGAGTAGGAGTTAAGCTTGGGTATGTTGATACGTCTCCAACGTATCTATAATTTTTTATTGTTCCATGTTGTTTTATTACCAATCTTGGATGTTTTATAATCATTTTATAGTCATTTTATATCATTTTTTGGTACTAACCTATTGACATAGTGCCCAGTGCCAGTTCCTGTTTTTTCCATGTTTTTACATCATAGGAAATCAATATCAAACAGAGTCCAAATGGCACGAAACTTTATGATGATTTTTTATGGGCCAAAAGGAAGCAGATGGGCCCTGGTTGCACCTAGGGGGTGCCCCGAGGGGGCACAACCCATCAGGGCATGCCAGGAGGCCCTGGCGTGCCCCGATGGGTTGTGCCCACCTCGGGTGCCCCCCGAACTGCCACTTTGCTCTATAAATACACAAATATTCCCAAAACCCTAGGGGAGTCGACGAAATATTCATCCAGCCGTCGCAGAGTCCAGAAAAACCAGATCCAATCTAAACACCAACACGGAGGGGTTCACCACCTCCATTGGTGCCTCTCCGATGATGCGTGAGTAGTTCTTTGTAGACCTTCGGGTCCGTAGTTAGTAGCGAGATGGATTCATCTCTCTCTCTCTTGATCCTCAATACAATGGTCTCTTGGAGATCCATATGATGTAACTTTTTGCGGTGTGTTTGTTGGGATCAATGAACTTCGAGTTTACGATCAGATCTATGTTTTTATATCCATGAAAGTATTTGAGTTTATTTGATCTCTTTTATGCGTGATCTCTTATAGCCTCGTATTTCCTCTGCGATATTTGGGTTTTGTCTGGCCAACTCGATCTATTTATCTTGCAATGGGAAGAGGTGCCCGGTAGTGGGTTCGTTCTTATGGTGCTTGATCCTAGTGACAGAAAGGGAACCGACACATATGTATCGTTGCTACTAAGGATAAAAAGGCGAGATCTATATCTACCACCATATAGATAAACGGATCTTGTCCACATCATGTCATCGTTCTTATTGCATTACTCTGTTTTTCCATGAACTTAATACATTAGATGCATGCTGGATAGCAGTTGATGTGTGGAGTAATAGTAGTAGATGCAGGCAGGAGTCGGTCTACTAATCTTGGACGTGATGTGTAGCGACCAGACCTCAAACGGTCCAATCTCTGTGCTCAGGTGTCATCCCTGGATCAGTAATGCTGACACCACACAGTACTTGAAGGATTTATAACAGAGTAGAAATCACACACTTATTACATCGAGTCTCAAAAGAGAACTTATTACAATAAATATGGCTTAAGGCCATCTAATAACGATAACAGCGGAAGGCTTGGAAGATAAGTGAGTCCATCAACTCCAACGGCATCACTGAGTATAGAACCACGACCTAAAAGGCACCTTACTCGTCGTTTGAAAAGTCTGCAACCTGAACGTTGCAGCCCGAAACGGGTCAGCACATGGAATATGCTGGCAATGTAACACATAGAGAGTAATGGAAGATTAAAGCTATTCTACATGCATATATGGCTGGTGGAAAGCTCTATGGTTACAGTTTCGCGTAAAGCCAATTTTTCCCTACTGCAAAGGAATAAATTTTATTTAACTATCATGGTAGTTGTTAAATGATACGTCTCCAACGTATCTATAATTTTTGATTGCTCCATGCTATATTATCTACTATTTTAGGCAATATTGGGCTTTATTTTCCACTTTTATATTATTTTTGGGACTGACCTATTAACCGGAGACCCAACCCAGATTTGCTGTTTTATGCCTATTTCAGCGTTTCGAAGAACAGGAATATAAAACGGAGTCGAAACGGAACGAAATCAACTGGAGAAGTTATTTTTGGATCGAAAGCCACCGGATAGACTTGGACTCCATGTCAGGAGATACGGGAGGTGCTCACGAGGGTGGGGGCGCCCCCCCTAGGGCACGCCCCTGCCTCGTGGGGCCCTCGTGGCTCCTCCGACGTACTTCCTGCACCCATATATATTGTCGTACCCTAAAACTTCCAGAGCGCACAATAGATCGGGAGTTCCGCCGCCAGAAGCCTCTGTAGCCACCGAAAACCAATCTAGACGCGTTTCGGCACCCTGCCGGAGGGGGCAATCCCACTCTAGTGGCCATCTTCATCATCCCAGTGCTCTCCATGACGAGGAGGGAGTAGTTCTCCCTCGGGGCTGAGGGTATGTACCAGTAGCTATGTGTTTGATCTCTCTCTCTCTCTCTCGTGTTCTTGATTTGGCATGATCTTGATGTATCGCGAGCTTTGCTATTATGGTTGGATCTTATGTTTCTCCTCCCCCTCTTATCTCTTGTAATGAATTGAGTTTCCCCTTTGAAGTAATCTTATCGGATTGAGTCTTTAAAGATTTGAGAACACTTGATGTATGTCTTGCCATGGATATCTGTGGTGACAATGGGATATCACGTGATTCACTTGATGTATCTTTTGGTGATCAACTTGCGGGTTCCGCCCATGAACCTATGCATAGGGGTTGGCACACGTTTTCGTCATGATTCTCCGGTAGAAACTTTGGGGCACTCTTTGAGGTCCTATGTGTTGGTTGAATAGATGAATCTGAGATTGTGTGACGCATATCGTATAATCATACCCACGGATACTTGAGGTGACATTGGAGTATCTAGGTGACATTAGGGTTTTGGTTGATTTGTGTCTTAAGGTGTTATTCTAGTACGAACTCTAGGGTTGTTTGTGACACTTATAGGAATAGCCCAACGGATTGATTGGAAAGAATAACTTTGAGGTGGTTTCGTACCCTACCATAATCTCTTCGTTTGTTCTCCGCTATTAGTGACTTTGGAGTGACTCTTTGTTGCATGTTGAGGGATAGTTATGTGATCCAATTATGTTAGTATTGTTGAGGGAACTTACACTAGCGAAAGTATGAACCCTAGGCCTTGTTTCCTAGCATTGCAATACCGTTTACGCTCACTTTTATAACTTGCTACCTTGCTGTTTTTATTATTTTAGATTACAAATACCTTTATCTACTATCCATATACCACTTGTATCACCATCTCTTCGCTGAACTAGTGCACCTATACAATTTACCATTGTATTGGGTGTGTTGGGGACACAAGAGACTCTTTGTTATTTGGTTGCAGGGTTGCTTGAGAGAGACCATCTTCATCCTATGCCTCCTACGGATTGATAAACCTTAGGTCATCCACTTGAGGGAAATTTGCTACTGTCCTACAAACCTCTGCACTTGGAGGCCCAACAACGTCTACAAGAAGAAGGTTGTGTAGTAGACATCAAGCTCTTTTCTGGCGCCGTTGCCGGGGAGGTTAGCGCTTGAAGGTATATCTTTAGATCTTGCAATCGAATCTTTTTGTTTCTTGTTTTATCACTAGTTTAGTTTATAAAAGAAAACTATAAAAAAATGGAATTGAGTTTGTCTCATATGCTTCACCTTTTTAATATATTTCGTGAGTATGATGGAAAGGATAATTGTGCTCAAGTGCTAGAAGAAGAAATCTATAAAATGTTTGGCACTAAATATTTGAATGATGAACATGATTGCAATGTTGTTAGTATGAATTCTTTGAATATCCATGATGCTAATGATGATTGCACTAGTTATGATGAAAATGCCTCCTATAAACATGTCAATTTTTGTGGAGTAGACTGGGTTTGTAAGTACACACCAAATAGGGATGATAGATATTGCAAGAGGCATAAGTACTTAGAAACTAAATTTTTGCAAGAAAGTCTTGATGATTGTGCTGAAAAATTCAATATTTTTCGCGCCCCTTGTGAACTTTGCAATGAACATGGCCATTTAAAGCTCCAATGCTATTTGTTTCATGATCAAGTCGTGTCCAAACATTGTGATAATTTGATTACCCTTGAGCATCATAAAGAGCTTAGCCTTCTTTTGGGTTATGAAGAAATGAAATGTATAACTGAGGGTATTCCAAAATTTAATCTTGATAGAGTTCTTCATTTTGATCTAGAGGAAATTTATATGTATTGTGCGGTGAATTGTATTGAAAATCCTTATATTGCCAACTACATAAAGAAAAGAAAACAAATAGAAGATGAAGAGAATACTAATGAAAGGGAAGAGGCTTCCCAATACCCTCCTATTATTTCTTATGATGAATCAGGTAACGAGGAGGAGCCTCCTATTCAACCCATCTCATTAATAAGGAGCTCCAAAAAGAGGATTGAACCCACACACGATGTAGTGAAAAAGAAGAAAAGAAAAAGGAAGAGAGGTAAAAAGATATCTCTCCCAAATAGTGCAGCTCCTATTACTATTGTGCCTCATGAAAATATAATTGGGGAAGATAATGATACTTCTTATGATCTTGAAAATCTTTTTGGCACTCGCTTGGAAGAATATGATAATTGCTATATTGTTGGTGCTATCTATACTATTAATGATGAGAGTGATTATGCTTATGATATGAAAAGGCCCAAGCTTGGGGATGCTATGTTTGATGAAGATGATGTTTTTGAGAATACATTTGCTGCAATTAATGTTTGTCCCAAGCTTGGGGATGCTACGCTTAATGAACATGATATTTTTAGTATCCCAAGTTTTGATATGCAAATTTATAATGATAATAACATGCCTCCTACTTATGATAATTATTGTGATGATACATATGCTATAAAAAGTAGTGAGGATTATATTTATAAAACTTGTCATGATTATGGTTACCCCTTTTCTGAACATTACTCTTTTAATGTGGAAACAATTTATAGTATCCAAGTCTCTTATGATACTCCCACTATCCCGAATGAGAAGAATTTTGCTTATGTGGAGAGTAGTAAATTTTCTATGCTTGTAGATCATGAAAAGAATGCTTTAAGTGCTGGTTATATTGTTGAATTCATTCATGATGCTACTGAAAATTATTATGATGGAGGAATATATGCTTGTGGGAATTGCAATAATATCAAGTTTTGAAGTTATGCTTGTTTTGCTTTCCTATGCTAGTTGATTATTGTTCCCATAGGTTGTTTGCTCACAAAATCCATATGCATAGGAAGTGGGTTAGACTTAAATGTGCTAGTCATATTCTTCATGATTCTCTCTTTATGTTTTAATTCTTATCTTTTATGTGAGCATCGTTGAAATCATCATGCCTAGCTAGGGGCGTTAAATGATAGCGCTTGTTGGGAGGCAACCCAATTTTATTTTTATTCCTTCCTTTCTGCTCCTGTTTAGTAATAAATAAATTATCTAGACTCTGTTTATAATGGGTTTTATGCTTTTAATTAGTGTTTGTGCCAAGTAGAACCTTTGGGAAGACTTGGGGAAAGTCTTGTTGATCATGCTGTCAAAAACAGAAACTTTAGCGCTCACGAGAATTGCTGCCATTTTTATTTAGAAAGTACTATTTAGTTAAAAAAAATTGAAGATGATTAATATATAAATTCCTCAGGTCCAGCAATTTATTTGAGAATTTTATGAGTTCTAGAAGTATACGTTTGATCCAGATTACTACAGACTGTTCTGTTTTTGACAGATTCTGTTTTCGATGTATTGTTTGCTTATTTTGATGAATCTATGGCTAGTAAAATAGTTTATAAACCATAGAGAAGTTGGAATACAGTAGGTTTAACACCAATATAAATAAACAATGAGTTCATTACAGTACCTTGAAGTGGTGATTTATTTTCTTATACTAACGGAGCTTACGAGTTTTCTACTTTAAGTTTTGTGTTGTGAAGTTTTCAAGTTTTGGGTAAGGATTCAATGGACTATGGAACAAGGAGTGGTAAGAGCCTAAGCTTGGGGATGCCCAAGGCACCCCAAGGTAATATTCAAGGACAACCAAGAGCCTAAGCTTGGGGATGCCCCGGAAGGCATCCCCTCCTTCGTCTTCGTTCATCGGTAACTTTACTTGGATCTATATTTTTATTCGCCACATGATATGTGTTTTGCTTGGAGCGTCAATTTATTTTGCTTTGCTTGCTGTTTGAATAGAATACCAAGATCGGAAATTATTAAATGTTAGAGAGTCTTCACATAGTTGCATAATTATTCGACTACTCATTGATCTTCACTTATATCTTTCGGAGTAGTTTGTCATTTGCTCTAGTGCTTCACTTATATCTTTTAGAGCATGGTGGTACTTTTATTTTGAAGAAATAGATGAACTCTCATGCTTCACTTATATCATTCTGAGAGTATTAAATATCATGGTAATTTTCTTAAAATCCTAATATGCTAGGTATTCAAGAATAAGACATGATTGCTTTGTTAGTATGCTTGAAGTATTATTATTTTATGTCAAAATGAACTTTTGTCTTGAATCTTTCAGATCTGAATATTAATATCACAAGTAAGAAGAATTACATTGAAATTATGCCAACTAGCATTCCACATCAAAAATTATCTTTTTATCATTTACCTACTCGAGGACGAGCAGGAATTAAGCTTGGGGATGCTTGATACATCTCCAACGTATCTATAATTTATGATTGCTCCATGCTATATTATCTACTAATTTAGGCAATATTGGGCTTTATTTTCCACTTTTATATTATTTTTGGGACTAACCTATTAACCGGCGGCCCAGCCCAGATTTGTTGTTTTATGCCTATTTCAGTGTTTCGAAGAAAAGGAATATCAAACGGAGTCGAAACGGAACGAAATCAACTGGAGAAGTTATTTTCGGAACGAAAGCCACCGGATAAACTTGGACTCCATGTCAGGAGATACGGGAGGTGCTCACGAGGGTAGGGAGTCCCCCCTAGAGCGCGCCCCATTGCCTCGTGGGGCCCCCGTGGCTCCTCCGACGTACTTCCTGCACCCATATATATCATCGTACCCTAAAACTTCCAGAGCGCACAATAGATCGGGAGTTCCGCCGCTAGAAGCCTCTGTAGTCACCGAAAACCAATCTAGACCCGTTCTGGCACCCTGCCGGAGGGAGCAATCCCTCTCCAGTGGCCATCTTCATCATCCCGGTGCTCTCCATGACGAGGACGGAGTAGTTCTCCCTCGGGGCTGAGGGTATGTACCAGTAGCTATGTGTTTGATCTCTCTCTCTCTCTCTCTCTCTCGTGTTCTTGATTTGGCATGATCTTGATGTATCGCAAGCTTTGCTATTATAGTTGGATCTTATGTTTCTCCTCCCCCTCTTCTCTCTTGTAATGAATTGAGTTTCCCCTTTGAAGTAATCTTATCGGATTGAGTCTTTAAAGATTTGAGAACACTTGATGTATGTCTTGCTGTGGATATCTGTGGTGACAATGGGATATCACGTGATTCACTTGATGTATGTTTTGGTGATCAACTTGCGGGTTCCGCCCATGAACCTATGCATAGGGGTTGGCACACGTTTTCGTCGTGATTCTCCGGTAGAAACTTTGGGGCACTCTTTGAGGTCCTATGTGTTGGTTGAATAGATGAATCTGAGATTGTGTGACGCATATCGTATAATCATACCCACGGATACTTGAGGTGACATTGGAGTATCTAGGTGACATTAGGGTTTTGGTTGATTTGTGTCTTAAGGTGTTATTCTAGTACGAACTCTAGGGCTGTTTGTGACACTTATAGGAATAGCCCAACGGATTGATTGAAAAGAATAACTTTGAGGTGGTTTCGTACCCTACCATAATCTCTTCGTTCGTTCTCCGCTATTAGTGACTTTGGAGTGACTCTTTGTCGCATGTTGAGGGATAGTTATGTGATCCAATTAAGTTAGTATTGTTGAGGGAACTTGCGCTAGCGAAAGTATGAACCCTAGGCCTTGTTTCCTAGCATTGCAATACCGTTTACGCTCACTTTTATCACTTGCTACCTTGCTGTTTTTATTATTTCAGATTACAAATACCTTTATCTACTATCCATATACCACTTGTATCACCATCTCTTCGCCGAACTAGTGCACCTATACAATTTACCATTGTATTGGGTGTGTTGGGGACACAAGAGACTCTTTGTTATTTGGTTGCAGGGTTGCTTGAGAGAGACCATCTTCATCCTACGCCTCCTACGGATTGATAAACCTTAGGTCATCCACTTGAGGGAAATTTGCTACTATCCTACAAACCTCTGCACTTGGAGGCCCTACAACGTCTACAAGAAGAAGGTTGTGTAGTAGACATCATTAAACATTGAGAGTGTAGACACGCTCTCAATCCCAATTAAGCATCAACATTAAAACCCAACAAATTAATTAGAGTAACATGATGAGATTCACATGATAATCCAAGTACTAGATACTCAAGTTGTCCATAACCGGGGACATGGCTAGCCATGATTAGTTTATACACTCTGCAGAGGTTTGCACACTTTTCCCCACAAGACTCGATCTCCTCCTTTGGGATTCTCGCACTACATGGTGTTTGAGAAACGGATGACCGAGACATAGTCTTTCAGAAGTGCTAGCACCTTACGATCGGGTAGACTGTTACACCTACTTTCCCCTACATCTGCTAGTCTACCACTGTAAGAGTTCGCATGACTTAATCAACTATGCTAGAGCCCATAGTAGCTTGTGGCTGCACACGGAAGTTTCTAGTATGAATAATCTCATGATCCCTTTGAGCCTGGGTGGCGGTCCAAAAGAAAACAGACAATCACTAGAATACCCAGGTGCCTCAATCTACCCAGATGTGTATTTAACTTGCCACCTTAGATAAAACCATTGATTTAACAAACTCACATCTGTCATGGATTTCACTCACCCAATCCACGTCTACTAGCATAGCATGGCATAAGCAAACGTAGAAGTAACTCCCAAAGGTTTGATAATAAACAGGTAATAGGTACTACCTCAACTACTTCCCAAACCCACAATTTAATTAGATCTTAATCATGCAATGTGTGAGGATTGATCTAATGCAATAAAAACTGGGTAGTAGGAGGTATGATCAAAGTGTTACTTGCCTTGCTGATGATCCGGGAAACCTAGCGATTCGAAGTAGCAAGCGGCGCACTCCGGGTACTCTATCGCAAACAAACAAACAAGCATACAATAAGTACTCAACTAATGCACAGGTAAAACTCAAATAAGAGATCTAACCAGAAAGTTCAACTTAAGAACTCCGGTTGGCAAAAAGAACCAAATCGAACAAAGCAACGAAAGACAAACGGCAAAAGAATTATGCTTCGTTTACTATTCTGGATCTAGAGCAATTTTTTACAGAGGCAAAAACTTGTTTGAGTTGGTTAAACGGAAAGAGGGTTTCGAGACGAAACTCCAGGCGCTTGAATCGCCTGATTCTGATAAACGAGCGAAAAGTTATACTAGAACGAAAATCGGATCAGGAATCGCGATCAGAAAAATCGCGGATTTAATCCGAGTAAAAGAAAACGACGAACAGATTAACGAATGAACGTTCGTTATCTGGATCTAAACGATGAACGCGTTTGTTAAAACGAACGAACGAGCGAACGCTCGCTAATTAACTAAACCGAAAAAAAACTGATCTAGAAAAAAACGGATCTAAAAAAACCTCGAGGAAAACCGCCGGCGGCGGGGCAGCGGTCAACCTCCGGCGAGCGGCAAGGTCAGCGGGCGGTGGCGCGGGGCGAGGCGGCGGTGTGGTGCGGCGGCGCGGCGGCGGCGGCGGCGTCAGGGGAGGCGGGGTGGCGCTAGGGTTTGGGGGCGGCTCGGGCTGGGCTCCCCCGACTTATAAGGCCGGCCGGGCTGGGTGTCCTGGTCGGACACGGCCCGATAGGTCGGTTCGCGTTTTTTTTAAATAATTACGCTCGGAAAAAAAACAAAAGGAATACTAAACAGACTCCAAAAATCCCAAAATAAATTTTCCCCGGCTTCTAAAATCAAGCCACATAGGATGAACATTTATTGGGGGCCTAAATGCAATTTTGAAAAACGCGCATTTATCCTAAATTCAAATAAAATAGCAAATAAAACCAAAATAAAATCTTATTTGATTTTGTTATTAAATCCTCAATATTTCTTTATTTTGGGAAAGTCATTTTATTCCCTCTCTCATATTTTTGTAATATAAATAATTAAAGATAAAATAAATAAAAGCAAATGATCCTATTTCCAAAATTTGAGAAAACTCAAATATGAAAATAACGAAATCCCCAACTCTCTCCGCGGGTCCTTGAGTTGCGTAGAATTTCTAGGATCAACCAAAATGTAATAAAATATGTTATGCAATGATGATCTAGTGTATAACATTCCAAATTGAAAATTTGGGATGTTACAAACCTACCCCCCTTAAGATGAATCTCGCCCTCGAGATTTGGGTTGGCTAGAAAATAGGTGAGGGTGGTCCTTCAGCAATTCTCCCTCTCGTTCCCAGGTGGCTTCATCCTCCGTGTGGTGGCTCCACTGAACTTTGCAAAACTTAATAACCTTGTTGTGGGTGACTCGGCTGGCATACTCAAGAATCTTGACTGGTTTCTCCTCATAGGTCAAATCACTGTCTAACTGAATCGCTTCCAGTGGCACTGTGTCTCTCAGCGGTATATCAGCCATCTCTGCGTGGCACTTCTTCAACTGGGAAACGTGGAACACGTCATGAACTCATGACAATCCTTCAGGCAATTCCAACTTATAAGCTACTTCTCCCATACACTCCAAAACCTTGTATGGGCCTAAAAAACGTTGCGCTAATTTTCCCTTAACTCCAAAACGCTTAACTCCTCGAAGTGGAGATACTCGAAGATAAACTCGGTCTCCGACTTCGTAAACTGCCTCATTGCGTTTAGAATTTGCGTACCTCTTCTGCCTGGATTGGGCTACCTTGAGCCTATCGCGAATCAATTTTACTTTCTGTTCAGACTCCTTAATCAGATCCGGTCCAAACAACTGGCGGTTCATTCCACGACAATGGGGTCCTGCACCTCCTTCCGTACAAGGCTTCGAAAGGGGCCATCTTCAAACTGGATTGATAACTGTTGTTGTAAGAGAACTCTGCGTATGGAAAATTCTCGTCCCAACTAGATCCGTAATCTAGCGCACAAGCTCTCAGCATATCCTCCAAAATCTGATTGACTCTCTCGGTCTGTCCATCTGTGTGCGGGTGGAAAGCTGTACTGAACTCTAGCCTGGTACCCAAAGTTTCATGCAACTTATTCCGGAACTTTGAGGTAAATTGGGTTCCTCTATCTGATGCAATGCTCCTAGGAACTCCATGCAGACATACGATCATGGTCATGTATATCTTTGCCAACTTGGCACTAGTATAGGTAGTCTTCACTGGGATGAAATAAGCTACCTTTGTCAAACGATCAACTACAACCCATATCGAGTCATAGCCTGAACGTGTTCTGGGCAATCCTGTAATAAAATCCATGCCTAACTTATCCCACTTCCATTCGGGTATCGGCAATGGCTGTAGCAATCCCGCTGGCTTCTGATGCTCTGCTTTTACTCTCTGACATACACCACAAACTGCTACGTACTCCGCAATATCCTTCTTCATTCCGGTCCACCAGAAAGTATCCTTCAACCAAATACATCTTGGTATTTCCTGGGTGAATCCAGTATGGTGAATCATGGGCCTCTTGCAGAATTAACTTCCTGATCTTTGGGTCATTAGGCACATAAACACGGTCTTCAAACCATAAGGTATCGTGCTCATCCTCACGAAATCATTTAGCTTTTCCTTTGCTTATATTCTCCTTAATAGAATCAATCTCCATGTCAGTCCTTTGAGCTTCTCTGATCTTATCCATCAAAGTAGACTGAATCTCCAATGCTGCTACATAGCCTCTCGGGACTATCTCCAAACATAGTTCACGAAGATTCCTGGCTAACTCTCTTGGTAATTCTCCCGTCATTAAGGTGTTGACATGACTTTTACGGCTCAATGGGTCAGCTATTATGTTAGCCTTTCCGGGGTGATAATGCAATCTCATGTCATAATCCTTGATGAGCTTCAACCATATCCTTTGCCTGAGATTCAACTCCTTCTGCGTGAAAATATACTTCAAACTCTTGTGATCCGTGTATACCTCACAATGGTTTCCAATGAGAAAGTGTCTCCAAGTGTTCAATGCATGCACTACGGCTACTAACTCCAAATCATGCATAGCATAATTCAACTCTTGAGGCTTAAGTTGTCGTGAGGCATATGAAACAACTCTTCCTTCTTGCATAATCACTGCTCCAAGTCCTCAACGTGAAGCGTCGCAATACACCTCATAATCCTTGGTCTGATTTGGCAAAATCAACACTGGTGATGTAACCAAACGTTTCTTCAACTGCTGGAAACTGGCCTCACATTCCTCAGTCCATATGAACTTGGTATCCTTCTTTAACAACTCCGTCATAGGCTTCGCAATCTTTGAGAAATTTTCAATAAACCTCCGGTAGTATCCTGCGAGTCCAAGAAAACTCCGGATCTCTCCAACTGTTGTTGGCGCTTCCCAATTTTTCACAGTGTCAACCTTAGTGGGATCTACTGCTATACCTTCTCCAGATATAACGTGTCCGACAAATCCAACTTCCTTCAACCAAAACTCACATTTGATAAACTTGGCATATAACTGATGTTCTCTGAGCTTACCAAGTACCAAACGCAAATGCTCCTTATACTCCTCTTCATTCTTCGAGTATACCCGGATATCATCAATGAACACTACGACGAACTTATCCAAAAACTCCATAAACACTTTGTTCATCATGTTCATAAAATATGCAGGTGCATTAGTCAGACCAAATGACATAACGGTATACTCGTACAGCCCATACCTGGTGGTAAAAGCCGTCTTAGGTATATCCTGTTCTCGAATCTTCAACTGATGGTATCCTGATCGCAGATCGATCTTGGAAAATACCTTAGCTCCTTGCAATCGATCAAACAGATCATTGATCATCGGCAGTGGGTACTTGTTCTTGATGGTTACTTCATTCAATCCTCGATAATCAACAACATCCATCCTTCTTCTCCACTAGAAGTACTGGCGATCCCCAAGGCGAAGAACTTGGGCGGATATAATCTTTATCCAGTAACTCCTTAATCTGCTTACGGTCTCTTAGATATTGGCCCTGTGCCTGGCAAAAGCTCAATCAAAAACTCAATATCTCTATCCGGTGGCATGCCTGGCAACTCCTCTGGAAATACATCCGGGAAATCCTTCACTACTGATACTTCCTCCTGCACAACTCCTATTAAGCAATTTACTTGAGTCCTCTTCGGCACATGCCGGGATACATACTTGATCCTTCTTCCTTCTGGGGTGGTAAGCAAAATAGACTTACTGGCGCAATCGATGTTTCCTCCATACATCGACAACCAATCCATACCCAAAATTACATCCAGACCTTGTGATTCCAAAATGATCAAATCCGAGGGAAACACATGCCTACCTATACTCAATGGCACTTGAAAACATCCCTTACTAGCCATATACTCCGCTCCTGGTGAGCTTACTAGCATAGGTGTTCTAAGAACTTTGGTGGGCAGATTATACTTATCCACCAATCCCCTTGATATGTATGAATGCGATGCACTAGTATCAAAAAGAACGAGTGCAGTAAATGATTTAACCAAAAACTTACCGATTACTGCATCCGGCTGCTCTTCAACCTCCTCCACGTTAACGTGGTTCACCTGTCCCCTGTTGAAAGGGTTCAGCTTCTTCCCCGAGCTTCCATTGCCATTTCCATTCTGGGATTCAGGACATTCATTGGCATAATGTCCCGTCTTCTGGCACTTGAAACAAGTGACTTGGCTCAGGTCTCTCTTGGCTGGAGTTGATGGGTTGGTGCGGTTATGGCCGTTGCTTCCTCCATTCCCATTACCATTCTTGGTGCCATTGTGATTGTGCGAGCTACCACCTCCATGGGTATGTTGAAAATGTCCTCCCGGTCTAGGGGTAAAACATGGCTTCTGCTGAGCTCCTGAATTGTACTTCCCTTGTCCATACTTCCTCTTGCGATTCTCAATCTGTTGCTGCTTCCCTTCAATCATAAGAGCACGGTCTACCAACTACTGGTAGTTGTTGAAGGTTGCTACCATCAACTGCATGCTCAACTCATCATTCAATCCTTCCAGAAACTTCTCCTGCTTAGCTGCATCCGTAGCAACGTCATCTGTGGCATAACGTGCTAGCTTACTAAAATCCTCCACATACTGGCCAACTGTCCGTCCTCCTTAGCGCAAGTTGCGAAACTCACGCTTCTTCATGGCCATAGCTCCTGCTGAAACATGGGCAGTACGGAAAGCCTGTTGGAACTGGTCCCATGTGACAGTGTCGATAGGGAAAGTGGCGGTGAAATTCTCCCACCATGATGATGCGAGTCCTTCAAGCTGATGTGCGGCAAACTTCACCTTTTCCGCATCTGTGCATCCTGCCATGGTCAACTCCCTGGCTATCTTGCGGAGCAATCATCTGCTACTATTGGCTCAGTGCTACTGGAAAACATCGGCGGATTTAGCCTAAGAAAACGGGCTAAGTGATCAACAGGTGATGGTGGTGGTGGTGGGTTGTTGTTGTTGTTCCCCTGATTCTAATTCTGGACTAGCAACTGCATCAATGTGTTCTGCTGCTGGATCAACTGGGTGAGCTCTGGTGGGAAGGTAAATCCGGGGTCACATCTTGGAGGCATCTGAGGGTTTAGAAAAGATGAGATTTAAGAATAGAAAGGGGTCTAGAGAGAAAACACTACCCATATGCACATGAGGCAAAAGCAAACAATTCACTTCATTCAATCAAGCAAGGCATACAATCGATCTAACTATCGCAAAAGTGCTCGGACTACTATATTTACATGGTGGACTACTACTACTGATGGGGTGGTCTACTAGAAATATTCTTCGGTTGCAGACTCCATGATATCTGCTCCAGCTTCATCAACATAGTCATCATCGCTATCATCTGGATCTGAGTCGGTGTCGTTGATGATGATGTAGTCTTCAAGGTGAAACTCCTTGGGTTCTTCGTCTTCTTCTACTGATGTAGGGCCTCCCATAAATATTCCAAACTTCTTGATCAGATCGTCATTCTTCTCCACTAATACTTCGATTTCCTCTTCATAATCTTCACGTGTAGCCTTGAGTTCTTCCTCCAGTTCCTTGATTCTTGTCCTCGCCTTCTTCAAATCTATCATGTCGGCGCACATCTGGTTCTCCTGGCATCGAATGTGCTGGTTTAACTCCTGGATAAAAGCTGCAATTGATGTATCCTTCCTGGTGTTGATCATCTCCCAGTGCTCATCTCGGCGCCCACAAATCTGGTAGATAGTATCCTTGAGATCATTGCGGTAAACTTCTCCAATGCGTCCCATGGCGATGTGAGCTGCCATGCTCTTTCCTAGACTCCATGTTGGTGCATTAAAGGAAAACTCTATGGGTTCAGTGACTGGCATGAACGTCCTTCCTGGAACTTGAACTTGAATCATCCAGCGCTCTTCTTCAAGTAAAGTGGCGTTGTAAGTCCCGGTGAAGCTTGGTACTCCTATGTTCAGATATCTAGTGACTTCCTTCAAGTGACGTCCAAAGGGTGTATCTTCATCCAGTTGCGTGAACTTGTTCCTTGCATCCGCCATCCTAAAAGAGTAGAAAAGATGAGGAGTCAGAATGAGAAGAGAGAGAGTAGTGATCTAGGGCTTTAGCTTAGTGGTCGTGTCCTACAGTCAGCGTGTGCTCTGATACCATATTGTAGCAACCAGACCTCAAACGGTCCAATCTCTATGCTCAGGTGTCGTCCCTGGATTAGTAATGCTGACACCACACAGTACTTGAAGGATTTATAATAGAGTAGCAATCACACACTTATTACATCGAGTCTCAAAAGAGAACTTATTACAATAAATATGGCTTAAGGCCATCTAATAACGATAACAGCGGAAGGCTTGGAAGATAAGTGAGCCCATCAACTCCAACGGCATCACTGAGTATAGAACCATGACCTAAAAGGCACCTTACTCGTCGTCTGAAAAGTCTGCAACATGAACGTTGCAGCCTGAAACGGGTCAGCACATGGAATATGCTGGCAATGTAACACATAGAGTAATGAAAGATTAAAGCTATTCTACATGCATATATGGCTGGTGGAAAGCTCTATGGTTACAGTTTTGCGTAAAGCCAATTTTTCCCTACTGCAAAGGAATAAATTTTATTTAACTATCATGGTAGTTGTTAAACATTGAGAGTGTAGACACGCTCTCAATCCCAATTAAGCATCAACATTAAAACCCAACAAATTAATTAGAGTAACATGATGAGATTCACATGATAATCCAAGTACTAGATACTCAAGTTGTCCATAACCGGGGACACGGCTAACCATGATTAGTTTATACACTCTGCAGAGGTTTGCACACTTTTCCCCACAAGACTCGATCTCCTCCGTTGGGATTCTCGCACTACATGGTGTTTGAGAAACGGATGACCGAGACATAGTCTTTCAGAAGTGCTAGCACCTTACGATCGGGTAGACCGTTACACCTACTTTCCCCTACATCTGCTAGTCTACCACTGTAAGAGTTCGCACGACTTAATCAACTATGCTAGAGCCCACAGTAGCTTGTGGCTGCACACGGAAGTTTCTAGCATGAATAATCTCATGATCCCTTTGAGCCTGGGTGGCGGTCCAAAAGAAAACAGACAATCGCTGGAATACCCAGGTGCCTCAATCCACCCAGATGTGTATTTAAGTTGCCACCTTAGATAAAACCATTGATTTAACAAACTCACATCTGTCATGGATTTCACTCACCCAATCCATGTCTACTAGCATAGCATGGCATAAGCAAACGTAGAAGTAACTCCCAAAGGTTTGATAATAAACAGGTAATAGGTACTACCTCAACTACTTCCCAAACCCACAATTTAGTTAGATCCTAATCATGCAATGTGTGAGGATTGATCTAATGCAATAAAAACTGGGTAGTAGGAGGTATGATCAAAGTGTTACTTGCCTTGCTGATGATCCGGGAAACCTAGCGATTCGAAGTAGCAAGCGGCGCACTCCGGGTACTCTATCGCAAACAAACAAACAAGCATACAATAAGTACTCAACTAATGCACAGGTAAAACTCAAATAAGAGATCTAACCAGAAAGTTCAACCTAAGAACTCCGGTTGGCAAAAAGAACCAAATCGAACAAAGCAACGAAACACAAATGGCAAAAGAAACATGCTTCGTTTACTATTCTGGATCTAGGGCAATTTTTACAAAGGCAAAAACTTGTTTGAGTTGGTTAAACGGAAAGAGCATTTCGAGACGAAACTCCAGGCACTTGAATCGCCTGATTCCGATAAACGAGCGAAAAGTTATACTAGAACGAAAATTGGATCAGGAATCGCGATCAGAAAAATCACGGATTTAATCCGAGAAAAAGAAAATGACGAACAGATTAACGAACGAACGTTCGTTATCTAGATCTAAATGATGAATGCGTTCGTTAAAACGAACGAACGAGCGAACGCTCGCTAATTAACTAAATCAGAAAAAAAACGATCTAGAAAAAAAACGGATCTAAAAAAACGAACGAAAACCGACGGAAAACCGAACCATTTTCTCGAGGAAAACCACCGGCGGCGGGGCAGCGGTCAACCTCCGGCGAGGCGGCGGCTCCGGCGGGTGGCGTGGTCGGCGGGCGGCGGCGCGGCGACGAGGCGGCGGTGCGGTGCGGCGGCGCGGCGGCGGCTCGTCGGCGCGGCGCGCGAGGCGAGGCGGCGACGGCGGCGGCGTCAGGGGCGGCGCTAGGGTTTGGGGGCGGCTCGGGCTGGGCTCCCCCAGCTTATAAGGCCGGTCGGGCTGGGTGTCCTGGTCGGACACGGCCCGATAGGTCGGTTCGCGTCTTTTTTAAATAATTACGCTCAGAAAAAAAATAAAAGGAATACTAAACGGACTCCAAAAATCCCGAAATAAATTTTCTCCGGCTTCTAAAATCAAGGTGCACAGGATGAACATTTATTTGGGGCCTAAATGCAATTTTGAAAAACGTGCATTTTTCCTAAATTCAAATAAAATAGCAAATGAAACCAAAATAAAATCTTATTTGATTTTTTATTGAATCCTTAATATTTCTTTATTTTGGGAAAGTCATTTTATTCCCTCTCTCATATTTTTGTAATAGAAATAATTGAAGATAAAATAAATCAAATCAAATGATCCTATTTCCAAAATTTGAGAAAACTCAAATATGAAAATAACGAAATCCCCAACACTCTCCGAGGGTCTTTGAGTTGCGTAGAATTTCTAGGATCAACCAAAATGCAATAAAATATGTTATGCAATGATGATCTAGTGTATAGCATTCCAAATTGAAAATTTGAGATATTACATGATGCATATGTAATGATCATTGCTTGGATATCGTCATAATTATTTGAAGTTCTATCAATTGCCCTACAGTATTTGTTCAACCACCGTTTGCTACTTTTCTCGAGAGAAACCACTAGTGAAACCTACGCCCCCCGGGTCTTATTTCTCATATATTTGCCTTTGCGGTCTACTTTTTACTTGTTTTTATTTTCAGATCTATTAAACCAAAAATACAAAAATACTTTGCTGCACTTTATTTTATTTGCGATCTATTTATCCAATCTATTACAGCATTGTTACCATCGCGCACCAATTTCTAGCGCCGTTACCCGAAAGGGATTGACAACCCCTTTAACACGTCGGGTTGTGACGTGTTGTTATTTGTGTGCAGGGGTTGTTTACATTGTGTTGCTTGGTTCTCCTACGGGTTCGATAACCTTGGTTTCATAACTGAGGGAAATACCTACCGCTGCCGTGCTGCATCATCCCTCCCTCTCCGGGGAAATACCGACGTAGTTCCAGCTGCCATCACTATGATACACTCTTTGGATTAACGTATGTGAAAGTCTTTAAGAGAGATACTCTTGAATTGGCCTTTGTTGGAGAGTTGGATGGCAACCTTTACACGGTTGATTTCTCGGAAGAGAGCCCATTCGATGCAACTTGTCTAATGGCCAAGGCCGACAAGGGGTGGCTATGGCATCGCCGACTAGCCCATGTCGGCATGAGAAATCTTCAAGATCTCTTAAAGGGTAATCACATCCTTGGACTAACCAATGTCTCTTTTGAGAAAGATCGTGTGTGTAGTGCTTGCATAGCCGGGAAGCAACACCAATCAAAGCACCCACCCAGGAATATCGTGTCTACTTTAAGGCCTTTGGAGCTCCTTCATGTGGACCTTTTTGGGCCTCCTTCATGGGATAGTCTTGGTGGGAAGAAGTATGGACTTGTCATTGTTGATGATTACTCAAGATATACATGGATGTTTTTCCTCAAGTCCAAGGACGAGACGAAGATCACCTTCATTGATTTTGCCAAGCAAGCACAATGCAAGTTTGACAAAGAAATCTTGGCAATAATAAGTGATAATGGCTCTGAGTTCAAGAACTACACCTTGGAAGAATTTCTTAGTGATGAAGGGATTGAGCATCAATATTCAGCTCCATACACTCCTCAGCCAAATGGTGTTGCCGAAAGGAAGAACCGCACACTCGTGGAGATGGCAAGGTCCGTGATGGATGAATACAAGTCGCCGCATAGTTTTTGGGCCGAGGTTGTTAACACTGCATGCCATGCATCAAACCGGCTCTTCCTCCGCACAATATTGGAAAAGACTCCATATGAGCTCCTAACTGGGAACAAGCCAAATGTCAAGTACTTTCGTGTATTTGGGTGCAAATGTTTCATCCTCAACAAAGAGAATGGTTAGGAAAATTTCAATCCAAAACCATTGAGGGCATATTTGTTGGCTATGGATCAAACTCTCATGCCTATAGAGTCTACAACAAATCCAATGGATGTGTTGTAGAAACTTGTGACGTGGTGTTTGATGAATTTAATGGCTCCCATGGGGAGCAAGTTGATCTGAGTAATGTAGGCGAAGAAGATTCTTCTCAAGATATTTTGACCATGGGTGTTGGTGCACTTCTTCCAATGGAATAAGAACCTCATGATGATGAAGAAGATGGAAGCTTCACACATCACCAAACTACTTCAATACCCATACCACCACAAGCTCCTATTGCTCAACCAATGCCCTTAGTCCAAGTACAAGAAGATGATCAAGTTCCTCTTATGATAATCTTCAAGAACAAGATCATCATCAAGGGCAAGAACAAGAAAGTGCAATCATTGATGATGAACCTCAACAAATGCAATATGAAGAACAAGATCTTCCACCACACATTAACGATCCATATGTTGAGGACGTGGATGATGGACATGAAGTTGAACCTCGCGAAACCTTAACCTCCATCATGCCTCGAGTGACTGGTCGTGTTGATATTGACAAAATTCTCACCGGCATATCGGAAGGTAGAGTCACTCGTAAACATTTGACAAACTTTTGTGCTCACTTCTTGTTTGTGTCTAGTGTTGAGCCTCTCAAGGTACAATATGCATTGATGGACAACGATTGGCTTGTTGCTATGCAAGAAGAGTTGAACAGTTTTGAATGTAACCAAGTGTGGTCATTAGTCGAGAGGCCAACTACCGAGCACGGTGTCATTGTAACAAAATGGATTTTCAAGAACAAGCAAGATGAGAATGGTGTAATCATCCGTAACAAGGCAAGGTTAGTGGCACAAGGGTACTCACAAGTTGAAGGTTTTGAATTTGGTGAGACCTTTGCCCCCATTACCCGTCTTGAATCTATTCGTATCTTACTTGCTTATGATGCTTTCAATGGTTTTACATTACATCAAATGGATGTGAAGAGTGCTTTCCTTAACGGTCCTCTACAAGAAGAAGTATATGTATCACAACCACCTGGGTTCGTTGATCCCGATCACAAAGACTATGTGTATAAACTTCATAAGGCTTTGTATGGCCTCAAACAAGCACCTCGTGCTTGGTATGATCATCTTAAGAAGTTTTTACTCGATGATGGTTTTGTGAGAGGGGTGGTCGATCCCACTCTTTTTACTAAGAGGGACAAGGGTGATTTGATCTTATGACAAATCTATGTAGATGATATCATTTTTGGTTCTCCTAATATTCATTTGTGCAAGAAGTTTGTGGCCTTCATGACCAAGAATTTTGAAATGTCACTCAATGCGGATTTGAAGTTCTTTCTCGGATTCCAAATTCAACAATTTCAAGAAGGAATTTTCTTGTCTCAAGCAAAATACCTCAAGGATATCTTAGAGAAGTTTGGCATGTCTGATGCTAGTCCATGTAAGACACCCATGCCAACCAAAATTGTACTCACTGAAGACACAAATGGCATCCCTTTCGACCCATCTATTTACCGCTCTATGATTGGTTCATTGATTTATGTTTGCGCATCTATACCATACATCATGTTTAGTGTATGCATGTGTGCTAGATTTCAAGCTTCCCATAGGAAAAGTCATCATAAGGCGGTTAAGTATATTCTTAGATACCTTGTTCACACCCCAAAGTTGGGTCTATGGTACCCCAAGGATGCTAAGTTCGATCTCATTGGGTACACGGATGCGGATTGGGCTGGAGGCAAAGTGGATCGTAAGTCCACCTCCGGTGCATGTCAATTTCTTGGACGCTCCTTGGTAAGTTGGTCCTCGAAGAAACAAAATTGTGTTGCTCTCTCCACCGCCGAAGCTGAATACATTGCAACCGCCAATTGTGCAACTCAAATATTATGGATGAGGCAAACTTTGAAGGATTACGGTATCACCTATAGACATGTGCCTCTTCTATGTGATAATGAAAGTGCCATCAATATTGCTGAGAAGCCCAAAGATCATACTCGCACCAAGCACATTGATATTAGGTACCATTTCTTGCGAGATCATGTGGAAAAGGGTGACATTGATATTGCTCACGTGGGTAGAGATATGCAACTTGCCGACATTTTAACAAAGCCATTGGATGAAGCAAGGTTCTGTCAACTTAGGCGTGAACTTGGTATCTTGGAGATTGATAACAATATGTGAAATCTAGTACCCATGCATGCATTTTCATCATGTCTTGTCTTGATGTAGGCATATATTTAGGGGGAGACACTCAACTCATGAGTACTCTCACCCTATGTAATGCATAAATAGAACAAACACTCTCAAAGCTACCATATTATTCTAGCTATGGTGCTTTAAATGATGGAGTAGTGATTATGCACCCAAAGTTCAAATCCTTGCGGTGTCATGTCACATATACTCACACATGGTGGTTTCGGCCACCGCTCTTGTCGGTTAGAACATTATCTGAGCGGTGTGTTTTATTTTTGTTCGTGTAGGATACTCACTGCTTAACATTGTGTCTTTGCATCTTCATACTGAAATTGTCATCTCACTACCATTGTCATTAGCACCAAAAATATCACCTTATCCTTCTCAAAAATTCCTGAGAGCTTCCGGTCGTCCAGTAGGTATCGGACGTTCGTAAAATTCCCTCTGTTGTCCTCATACCGGACGTCCGATATAACCGGTCTTCCTGTAATATCAACTCTGTCTCATTGCGTCGGATGTCCGGTTTTTCCAGTCGTCCGCTACCTGGCTTAGCTGGAAATTCCTCTGTGGCACCGGGCGTCTGTAACGCACCGGCCGTCCGGTCATTTCCTGGCCTGCATATATAAGGAGGGGTGTGTTTAGAGCAGTTTCCTAAACCTAAATCACTCGATCCACTTTCTCTTCTCCACCGCCACTGCTCACCCTCCTCGCTGCGGTCGCGCACCGGCCGTGCTCCTCATCGTCTCAGCGCTGCCTGGGTCGCCCCAGTCGCCGTCGCGCCTCCGGCGCCGCCCCGTGGATCTCCCCCCGTCTTGTTCGTCCCTCCGAGTTAGCACCTCTTCTTCTCCTCCTCTCATCAATTGAACTCTTCTTCGATCTATGGAGGTGGATAGTTGATTTGGGTCTCCCTCCTCCTCTAGGTCAGGATTCCAAGGACCAAGCGCTCTACACTCAAGCAGGCCCTAGGTGGGTCCTCTCGCCTGTCTCGTCATGGTGGTTCCGATGATTCCCAAGAGCGGGATCGTCCTCGGAAGCATGCCGCCCAGCCTCGCAGTTCTGCTAGCGAATCCTCAACGGAGGACTCCAACTATGAGGATGAGCTGGAAGATATGGAACCGGCCGAATAAGTTATTGTTCGCACCACTGCTCCTAAGGCGAGAACTCGTCGGCCCACCTTCAAGCCTCCTCCTTCAGTGCAACCTAAAGGTGATGCTCGTCTCATCTCTCTTGAACCTCCTGTACCTCTCGGCCGCAACATTAAAAGGTTCAACGAGGTTCCCATTGCTTCCTATCTTATGCTTCGTCGTGATATTGACCAATTTTCGGTTGCTAACAACTCCCAGGACATTCGCTTTCGCACTAACGTCCAAGAAGACATTTTTACCACTGTCATCATTCCTAAGGGTTTGTCTCTGCATGTCTGCGTTGACTTAGAGCACATTCGTGCTCATCCGGTGAAATATCCAGGGGCTATTGAGCTCATCGAGTCGTCAAATCTTGCTGCTCCATTTGCATTTCAGCACGATTTTAACCAAGTTGCCGTTCATCAATTCTATGCCACATGTTTCTTTGGTCCAAATAACACTATCACTTGGATGACCTCTGACACCGTGCTTACGTCTTCTTATTCTCAATTTGTTGCTACCCTTGGCTTTCCTGACACTGGTTTCAAAATCCATAGGGATGACCCCAACCATAGGCCCAAGGGCATTGAGGTTTGTGTAGATATTCTCAAACCCATAGATGAAATGACTAATGAGGAGAAATAGAAGGGTCTGAACCAAGTCTCCATTTGGCGCTCTCCTTTCTACATTATCTTTCAATGTGTCATTCGCACCATTTATCCCAAGATGGGTGACAAGGGGTCTTGCGATAGCTACTGCATCAATCTCATGCATCGCCTCTATGCATCTCCCAAAGAAAAGATCAATGTCCCTCATTTTCTGTGGCATGAGATCCGTCTCGCTTGTCTTCGACACAAGCGGGCCTTTCTCATGCTCCCTTTCTTCAGGCATTCATCGAGAGTGTGGCTCCGTTTCCCATTTCCCTCACTCACTTGCATGAGCGGTGGGTCATTCCACCCCACATGGCGGATGATTGGGTCCCCAAGGACTCTTCCTCTTCTGCTAATGCTCGCCGAACTGCTGCTAGCGTTCCTCCTGCTGCTCGTACTGCTCCTTCCGGATCTGCATCATTTAGGCGCATTGCTCACTTTCTTGGGAAGGCACACTCTGCCATGATGAAGGTTTTTACCTTTCACTGCTCCCAAAATCACGATGTTGTCACTTGCATGGTCACTTCCAAGAATGCTCTGAAGGCTCGTCTAAGAGACTCCGGAGTTTTCAATGTGAGTGATGATGAACGTCTTCCTGATGATCCACCTTCTGACTTTGGCTTTCCCTCGGGTCCTGAGTGGTCTGATTTCCTTGAGGAGGCTGGTGGCAGTGGTGCTCATGATGATGGTGATGATGATGCTTTATGATGGTCTGACCCCTTTTGGGTATTTGATGCCAAGGGGGAGTAGGCACTTATCTATTATGTAATGCTGTGAGATTAGCTTGTATCAAACCAATGTTATGTTTATTGTCGTTTTATGCACTATGCTATGAGTGATGAACCTTTATGGGTTGTGTAATACACCTATCTATGGAGCCTATTATGGTATTATGTTATCTTGTTTACTTTATGAGATTTGGTTGTGTTGGTATCATTTTGAGGGGGAGCTCTCTTCGTGCTTATTTTATTTATGCACATGTTTAGAGGGAGCTCCACAACAAATCCTTTTGATATTCAAAGTTTTTTTTACATATTGAGAAGTGCATGTATGTTGCCATCAACTACCAAAAAGGGGGAGATTGAAAGTTCAATCATGCCCTTAATCTTATTTTGATGTTGATGACAACATGCATATAGGGGACTAATCATTTTTATCAAGTATATCTCAGGATTATGTCTCAAGGGTCGTGTGTGGATCATGACTACGGACAAATATATATCACTCAAGAGCGGAGATACAAGACAATAGCTTTGGCTCTTTTTCGGTTTGTTTTTGAGTATAGGGATCCCGCACTATTAAGAGGGAATCGTCGGATTTCGTGAAAGACTTGCTAAAACCCACAAAGTATCCTCTCACAACATCTCTGTTTCACCACTAGCTCTTCCACTAACTTGTGCACAAATTTCTTTGTGCTCATGAGCTAGTGTGCTCTGTTTTCACCGGACGACCGGTATTCTACGGACGTCTGGCCCTTCACAACCGACCGGGCATGTGGCTCTCTCCGGGTGTCCGGTGCATCCTCACAGAAAGTATATAGCGGAAATCTGGTCCACTCCGGACGACCGGTCACTGGACGTCCGTTTCTCTCCGGAAATTCGATACAACCTCAATAGAACACTTATTAACAGATTCCTGATCCACTTCGGACGACCGGTCACCGGACGATCGGCACCTTCCGGATGTCCGGTGGTTGTGTGCCTCGTGCTTCTTTTGTGGCCTGATAGGATTCCCAGCGACCGGACGACCGACGGCCCGGCCGGACGTCCGGTCCAATCAGTGTCACCGGACGTCTGACAACTTCAGTACACTAAGTGACTCAACGGTCAGTTTTTACACTACTACTATATATAGCCTCCTCCCTCCACGGGATAAGGTTGATCATTCACTTTGAGCTCTCCAAGAACACATTTCACTCCCTCTCTTGATCCCCCCACACAAAATCCTAGACCCCCAAGGGATTTGGGAACATTTGAAGAAGTTCTCCAATCAAGTGATAGATCCAGTCCTTCCCCTTCTTCTCACCAAAGGAATTCGTGATTTGAGCAAGTTCTTGAGCTTTTCCCGTCGTTCTTGTTACTCTTGGAGGTTGGAGACTCCTAGGCGGTAGGAGTCACTCGGAGAGGAATCGATCATTGTGATTACCGTGGAAAGTTTGTGAGGGTTTGGAGATCACCCCAAGGTCTACCACTAGTGGTTGAGAAACGCCTTCGTGGTGTTGTCTCAAAGGGAGAATAGGGTGAGCCTTCGTGGCATTGGTGTGCCTTCATGGTAACATCCACCTCTCTAACGGTGACGTAACTTCCCTCCAAGGAAGTGAACATCGGCATACACCCTTGTCTCTCGGAGTTGCGGTTATTCCTAACCCTAACTCCCTACTTGTGGTTACTTGTCTCTTGTCCTTACTTATATCATATTATGCTTGCTTACTCACATAGTTGTGTTACTTGTTTAGCTTGCTTAGCTCTTAGCATCATACTTGCAATTGTTAGGCTCACTTTCATATTTCGCATTATTGCCTAAAATTGCTAAGTAATAATTAAAATTTGTAATTGTACCTATTCACCCCCCCTCTAGGTCCATCTCGATCCTTTCAGTAATAACCGTGTGTTATAAAATAGAAAAAACATCTTCCGTCTACAGGTGCTCCTAGAGGAGGTGGTGGTTGTAGGCAGTGTTGGCCTGCGCCTCGTGGAACTGCTCCTCCCGCTCCTCCCGCACCATACCCATGTAATGGGCACGGCGTCGCCGATGGTCATGGTGCAATGCTTTGGCGAGGGTGGCGCGGAAGAGGAGGAGGAGGGTGGCGCTGGCTCGTTGTTGGCCGCTTACTCCATTGGGAAGTCACCGTCCTCCGGTTGCCTTCTGGCCGGTCATCTCCTTCTTCTGGTTTGGCGTTAGCCTGTCCCAGAGAGCTTTGGTGGGGGAGGAATCCATGGTGGGAGTGGTGCAGAGAGGTATGGGAGACGGATGACTGCGAGTATGGTCGGGGCAGCGGTTTATATAGCAATGGTGGGCGGCAGAGGGACGGACGGGTGGTTCCAGAGTAGCCGCCTTGGCAACCGCGTGTTATTAATTTGGGTGGCAGACGAACGAACGGGCGGCCGTCGTGCCGTTTGAACGCGGAGCAGTCGCCTGCACGGGGAAGCGGCGCAGGCTGCACTTTCTCGGCCGGCGCGCCACTTCAATGCCGGCGCTAGTGAGCGGCCGCGTCCGCTCTGGCCGGGCATGAATGTGGGCACTGACGCTCTAGAGCGGCGCTAATTGTTTCGGGCGGGAAGCACGCGTGGGAGGAAGGAGGGGTTTTGGGTGGGCCAGGGCGGTCAGAAGCGGGCATGGCAACGTTCCGGACTTCCGTAAAACTTCCCACGTTTGTCTCTGGTTTATGGGAGAAAGTATGTCCGGATCACGCCACAGACCGATACAAAAACGTGTTGAATGGCTTCCGCGGTCCGGACAACGCAGTCTAGACGGATGCGGGAGGTTTGACCGTTTGAGGGTCGGCGTCGGAGATGCCCTAACCGTCTCGCTTACGAGCGATTTTTTTCAACTTTGGGCATGATAACTTACATAGGCCACACGTGGTAACTTTCGACAAAAAAAAATCATCGCAACATGTCAACATGAGATCTGGTTTCGAATCTCTCGTCGCGACGATTTTTTATATGAAAATAGTGTTTGATCGGACAAACGGTTTGAGCTACAAAAATTTTCAAATTTAAATTTTCGTTAAAATATTTACTGACATTATAAAAAAAATTACGCATGCATGCATATTTGCTCGTCATAGACATCTGCATGCAATTAGGCAAAATGAGTTGCATGCAAACAAAGGATCGGATCCGTTCCTAACGGCCGATCAGTCGAAAGTTATTGCTGTCCTTTCTCAAATCAATGACAGACTCCGACTAAAAAAATCAATGACAGACTCCGACTCAAAAAAAAAAAATCAATGTTGGCAAAAAAAAGTAGAGTATATTTGAACATTGCTATCCAAAATCCGCAAATTAAACAAGACACCAATCCCGTATCTTAACGGAACAGAATGTCAGTTACTATTTCCATGCCTCCACTTTTTCCTCCTCACCGCTACCAATCTCTCCCTTTTATTTCTCCTCGCCTCCACCAGCGCATCTCCGGGCAGCTAAAATCGTACCCTACCCTCGGTGGCCGCCGGCTCTGCCTCCCCGTAATCCCAACGTTGCAGCAGGGAACCCGCCGATGATGGGTTCTGCATACCCGACGGGAGGAGACTGACCGGCGGAGAATAAGGTGCTGCCGCAATCCGCCGGGTGCCGGGCAATGGGCGTCGCCGTGGGACAGGTGAAGCCGACGTCGCTGGGCAGCCGCCCCCGTCGAATGCGGCCTTCGTATGCCCCCTTCTCCGAGCCCTTCACTGAACGCCAGGCACATGCCGCGCCGTCATCCCCTTCCTGGCCGGCAGCGTGCTGTGCGTAGAAGCCCATCCCTCCCTCCGTCCAGCTTTCTCCACCGATCTGGCTCCAATTTTTTTCCCGCTTCCTCTCTGTGTTCCCAAATTCGTTTGATCCAGAATGGAGGTATTTGGCGATCGGGATGAGCCGACCGATCCTGAATACATAGAGGTGGATCCGACCGGGCGATACATGCGCGTAAGATTTCGCTTGGTGCTTTATTTTCTGATGATTGATCTCGCTTGGACTCTGATTTGTTTCATTGATGCCAATGTGACCTGAGATTTCCATGCTAGTTTTTGACCCTGCGGTGAAACGAATTGTCGTTATAAAAACTTATATTTTTCAGCATTTTGTTGCTTCCTTCCATAGATAAACAATGCAGAGTCGTGCACATTGTGAGCAGTGCATCCTGTTTTATCAATAAAGGTTGCATTAGAGCTATGTTAGCGTGAAAATTTTGCCCATTTGCTCATTGGATTATTAAAAATCAGCAAGGAGGGAGTGCCTAAAATGATCAACAAAACCATCCGTGCCTATTGTATTGATCTGATTTTTTTCCCCTTGTTGCAGTACAATGAGGTGTTGGGGAGAGGAGCTGTCAAGACTGTGTATGCCCTTACTATCATATTGTTTCATTTGTGTTTCTTTGTCAATTGATAGGTTGCCTCGTTTTCTTTCCAAACCTTAAAGATTGGCATAGTATTAGTATATTTTGTACTCTCTCCAATCCATATTACTTGTCACATGTTTAGTACAACTTTAGTACAAAATTGTACTAAATCTGCGACAAGTAATATGGATCGGAGGGAGTATTATTATTAACAATGTCGCTCTAATTAAGGTGTAGAGGTTAATACAATGATTCATACTTTAGTTGCTAATACACATGCTCAGTTTTAGGCTTATGGCCGTAGTGAAGGTACCCTTTGTCGCTGTTCCACTTTGTTCAAAATAACCAGAAAGGCCCTAGTTTAATTAACAGTAGTAATGTAGTACTCAATCATATCTTAGACTCCCGACAGCCTTTCTATAACCATATGTACCAAGAAACTACTTAGGAGATAATATAGGCTGAGCAACTTGGGTCTGAAGTGATTTGGACCGAGGGAATATCATCATTTCAGGATGTAGCCTCTCTAAATTGTTCTGGAGACTTGTGGTGGCATTCAGTAAATAGATTCATATCAGGTTAATGATAAATTGCTACGCAATTATAATGCTACATTGCTTATCTTTCTGTTTACTTTTTTACACATCTCTTCCGACTATTACATGGGTCTGTCTGTAACTTGTGTTTCATTCTTAATTTGGATTTAGTTACAAGGCATTTGATGAGGCCGAAGGTATTGAAGTTGCATGGAATCAAGTCAGCATAGATGAGCTGATGCAGTGTCCAGATAACCTTGAGAGGCTCTACTCGGAAGTTCATCTACTGAAATCACTCAAGCATGAAAATGTAATGAAGTTCTACAATTATTGGGTCGATGATCGAAAGAAGACAATCAATGTTATTACTGAACTGTTTACATCTGGCAGTCTTAGGCAGTAAGTAATCATTGACCCATGCTCTGCTGCTACTTCCATCTTTCTTGAGAATGACACCATCACAACTTTGTGCATCTCTAGTTACCGACGGAAACATCCACGCGTTGATTTGAAAGCAATAAAGAATTGGGCAAGACAGATTCTTTATGGATTAGATTACTTGCACAGCCACCAACCTCCGGTTATCCACAGAGACCTGAAGTGTGATAATATTTTTGTTAATGGCAATCATGGACAAGTTAAGATTGGAGATCTTGGACTAGCTACAGTTATGCTAACGCCTAAAGCAAGAAGTGTTATTGGTAATAATATTTTTGCTAGTTTATTGTCTTCCATGTTTGCTGAACAAATATCTTATGGTTCTTTTATCTTATGATACAACTTTGTATGTTATGGTTCCACCATTTGACATCTTTATATCAGTATAATCTTCTGCAATACATGGTTGTTTGAATTGTGAAAACCAAGGTCGCACCTGTTCTCTCATTTAGACATGTTATATGGTTGTGTATTTTCAACAACCCACTCTTGAGTTCTAACCACTTTCTAAAAAATTATTTTTTGCACCTGATACAACACTATGATATTTCAACTCTTCTTTATTTTGGTAGGTACTCCTGAATTCATGGCACCTGAGCTATATGATGAGAATTACGATGAACTGGTCGATATTTATTCCTTCGGTATGTGCATGTTGGAAATGTTCACTCTTGAATATCCATACAATGAATGCAAAAATGCAGCTCAGATTTTTAAAAAAGTATCCAAGGTAAGTGTGTTATTTATATTCTAGAGTTGTGCTTCAGTTGAGCATCTTTTCTGAATTACTGTCTCTAATCTTTAGGGTGTCAAACCGGCTGCACTGTCCAAAATTGTAAATGCTGAAGTTAAGAATTTCATTGAGAAATGTTTAGTTCCTGCTTCTGAGAGGCTGTCCGCCAAAGATCTATTGCAAGATCCATTTCTTTGCCCCGATAATGCAAATAGTTTTGCTAGCATTACGGTTCCATCAACAATTCCCAAAGCAGTACGGATCTCTCCGGAATCTTTGCACATGGACGTTGATACTCATGAATCTATGTGTGCTAGCTCGGGCGAGAAAAATGCCGTTGGGTCTCCACATAATTCCGTGTTGGAGTTCACGAGAACCAACAGAAACACGGAACTCAATCTAAAGGGCGAGAAAGTTGATGATAGTTCAGTCTCACTGGTTTTACGGATTGCTGATTTGTGTGGTATGACTTACTTTATGTTGTTTGGAACTCAAATTACTATATTTTTGTGATACCATTGACTTTCTGTTCGCAGGTCAAGCAAGAAATATCCATTTCCTCTTCTACCTCGAATCTGACACAGCTATGTCTGTTGCTGCGGAAATGGTTGAACAGTTGGAGCTAGCAGACTGCGATGTTACTTTCATTGCTGATTTTATTGACCTTCTGATAGTCAATCTTGTTCCTGGTCGGAAACTGGCAAATGATGCAGCGATGAGTCCATATGTGGAATCTAAAACGTGTGGAAGTGAGCAAGTAACTATTTCCCAGCAGAACCCATTAGAGATGCCACCTGATTATGTGTTAGTTCAAAGTACAATGCATCCTAAAGATATCAGTGCATCGCCGAATAAATATCTTGAATCTGTCTTAAGTGCAACTAACCTAGAGGGGCCAAAGTGCTCTGAGGGGTCGGACTTTTCTGCGCAGCTTGCTGGGAGTTCTGAAAGTCCGAGATACGATGGGACTGGTGACTGTGGGACTATGTACTGTGGTGGGTACAAAGAGGGAATCCACAAACTAGACTGCAACCATGTTCTAGGTGATGGGTCAAGGAACATTTCGATTTTCCATATAGATGAAGCATCGCCTCCTTCGGAGCTGGTGAGTGGTTGCTCGTCAATTTCCATCACCGATAGTCAAGATGTGCTGAATGGGGAGCTTGATTTGATTGAAGTCGAGTACAAAGATTGGTTTGATGAATTAGCAAGGATGCGGGAAGAAGCTATGGAAGGAGGAGGACAGGAGAAGTGGTTACAATATAATGAATGATGTTTAAGTTCGAGTATCGTGTGTGTCTTGTCTGAAACATCATCGGAATGTCTTTAGATGTTCCTCTGCCTCCTGCTTCTACAGTTTTGTGTTTTGGTCATGCAAATGTGGGTTATAATAATCGGTAGGATCATTGTCATCGATGTAGATTTGCACTGTTGCCCAGTGCGTTTATAATTAGTTAGTTCTTTAGCTAGCTCTGAGTTTTCCCAGCATTACAACTTTGACTTTGATGTGTCATCGGGAAAACGCAACTGTTGTAGATACACGGCTGCAGAAGTTTCAGTATTGGAATGAATATTGCAGCTGAAACATTCGATCTTTGCGTGTTCGTTATATATGTAGTTCCCCAATTTTTAACCAAACCTTTTGAGGGTTAAATAGTGCACGCAGAGCAAAGTTCAAGGAGATCAAGTGGCTCATCCATAGCGCCAACAGAAAGAAGTACAGGAGGCCTTGGTCCTGTCATTTAGATGATTGCTCTTGTTGTTGTGCATTTCATTTGTGTGCATAGTTTTATATCAGCTGCAATGGCTCTTTTATAGGAGTATTATAACTGACAGGAACCCTAGTCGCCTATTTGCTTGGGAGGAGAGACGAAGGGGCAAGTAAGGGACAATGGTGTTAGGAACCAACCCTAGGTTTTTTTATCCTAGTTGGTCTTTTCCTATTTGCTTTTTTTAGCACAATCCACTAGGTTTATTGATTAATAATCAACGCGATACAAAGAATATCATGAGGTACGCTAATCTAACGAAGAATCAAAACTAGCTAGATTGTGGGTATTCATAATTTGAGCCTCTTTTTTCATGGACAAAATTACACAAGGTAAAAGAAGAACTAGGGGGAATGCCTAATGGAGCTTGAGCTCCATGGAGCCCTTTGAAAACTTCAAAATTCAAATTTTAAGTTTCAAAAAATTCTGAAAAAATACACATATAGTGATATACATATGGATGTATACTACTTGTCTGCGAAATTCCATGAAGAAATACCTTTTAAAGCTACACAAAATGAAAAAAAATCACGTATTTCTAACACATGTACTGTTCACTATAAATTCACATGATTTTTTTTGTATCATGCACATCTGTATACACATATAAGTATTTATGTACTTTTTCAGATTTTTTTAACTTTAAAAATGATTTTTGAACGTTCAAAAATAAAAAAATCCACTCTCAAGAACTAGCTACTATAATGTCCCTGATAATCACTTCATATTTACCACCTAATGGAGCCCAAAATTTCAAAAATTGTCTTTTTAAGTTTCCAAAAAATCTGAAATAAAATACGCAAGTACTTACCAACGTACAACATGGGTGTAAAAATTCATTATGAAATTTTGTTTTGATATGAGCTGTACACAAAAACATCATGTGCTTTTATAGTAAAGTGAATAGTACATGTGCTAGATTTTTGTGTAACTCTTATAAAAAAAAATTACATACAAAGTAGTATACATCCACAGGTATGTGTGTATTATTTTCAGAATTATTTGAAACCTAAAACTTAGATTTTAACGCAACTTCTGAAATGTACATACTTATTATGAGATCTACTTAAGTAATAAAAAGAAGTATATTGCGTGTGTGTTTATTGTCGGCAACCCAACACACATCTACTACATCTGTACCAAAATATAAGATGTTTCTGTAGCCTAAAAAAAACAGCCTATATTTTAATACGGAGGGAGTATTTGTCAACAGGGGACCAGAGTGCCACTGTCGGGCCGCTGAACCCCTTGCCTTCATTGTCTTCTCGACCCCTAACCTAAACTCATACAGTACAAGTTTCGAGGGTGGAGAATGGAAGTTATGCACGGACTCACAATCATACCCATTCTTGTGCTGGTTGAATAAGAAGAGTATTCATACACCAAATCAACACCTCTAGCGCGCGCGCACACACACACACAAAAAGCATCTCCATACCAAAAAGCCTGCAATGTCACATAAAGGAAGTGTCCAATTACCCCGCAAAAAAAGGAAGCGTCCAATTAACAAACCAACATTGAAGTGAGCTTCTGCACTGTCAGATGTATATCACTTTACTTTGCACAAGATTGGTGGCTTTTGGCATTGTGTGCTGCAACATAATTTGATCAAAGAAGCTCCACATGTTCGCATGTCCAGATACTCAAGTTTCACAATGCTTGTAGACATGTACTAATCGAATCCACATCTGCCAAAAGTATGTTTCTCCATTGTGTCAATTTGGTCATGTACCTGAAAGCGAATGCTTCATATGTGTATTAGCAGAGTGTTTGGCAAAATATGAATTCCGCTCCAGGTTACTCATGTAGACAGTCTGTTGCAATTATATATAACATTAGCCATGTTTACAACAAAGTCATCAAAAGGTTACAGCAGACACATGCTGTACCATAGTCATGTCCGCCAAATTGCTTTTCACACAGACAAGCACAGCTAAAAAGATTTTCACTTCACTGTAAAAAGATAAATTTTGGCCTATAAAATTAAGCATTCTCAAAAGGCTCTTGTAAAAAAAAGGAATTAAGCAAGTCAACGTAGTAAGTACAACAAGCCAATCTAAACACACCAAAATGAATATTTTCTGCTATATATGTTGACACTATAAAAGATATCAATATAAAGCTTTTTGTTGGTATCGGCTGGTATAACTGAAGTTTCAAAGAGAGGAAACATATTAAGCAAGGATCCTATTAACTTGAAACTAACATTACTTGTTCTCCAAACATTTTATTCCGTCATTTCTACTTTTCCTTTCTAGGATCATATGGAATTTTTTCCGTCTATTTTTCCTAATAAAAAAGCGACCTGGCTTCCTTTATTTACCTAATCAATTTATATTAAGGAACAACTCCCTTAAGAATATTAAAAGAACAACCTAAATTACTTTTAGAATTAGTCCCCTTGGACAATGCCAGAGCTGGAGGCATGGCAGACGAACACTTCTATGCCAGTGCCCTGGCTGAAATGTGAGCACAAAGGCATTAAAATTACGAGTAAATCATATTACTGGTCCCAAAACTTGACCGGCAGGTTCAAGTAGGACACTGTACTCTCAAACTGCCTATCTAGGCTACTAAACTAGTTTTAAGTGGATCACTCTAGGTGTCAACTAGTTTGGGCAGCCTATGTAGTTTCCATCCATTAGCAAAGTCACTATTATGGCAATATACTTAGCTGGCCTTAATTCCTTGCTCTCATTGGGTCCCTGACATGCAGAAATTTATATAAGGTCAAGACTCTAGGGAGGCTGAGGGCAAATTACAGTGCTCATGCCCGTCATCAGGTACTAACCAAGCACAGTGGCATCAGTGAACATGCCATGTCATTTGATCTGTCACACAAAGGATGCCATACCAATTACCTAGAGAGAAACATCTCAAGAAGTTTAACGACCTAGACCTGCAGTTTGGGAGTTCGATGACCCAAGTTAGGTGACTGCAGCTCAATGTACTACATGGTTAGAAAAAGGCGCTTAAGCATGCCTAGGCTCTAGGCGATAGCAAAACGCCTAGCGCTTAGGCGTGCGCTTTTGTTAGAAAAGCACGAGGCGGTGGCAAAACGCACAATTAACGCCTAACGCTTTTAAAACTTTGTTCCTAATAACAAGTGTAGATTTGCCTTAGGCATGGGCGCATGGCACCACCACGCAGAAAAAGGTGACACAGGGTGGGCAAGTGTCATTCTTCGAAATAAGCTAGGGTGTGAACTTTAAGAAAAAAACTGTAAAGAAAAAGATTTCTAATGAAAAATCCTAAGCTACATTTGCATTACAAAACAACTTCGGGTAATATATTTCAATATAGTACAATTCACCGAAAGGAAGATGTGAAGAAAATCCCCTTATTGGTGCCAGAACGAGCAACTCTATTGACAACAGAAATTTCCAGGGTTGCAACAAAAAGAAAAAAAAAATCGTAATCCGTCTTCCTTTTTCTGACACCAGAAGAAAGAACAACAATTGATAATCCCTAGTTATGCACACAGTTGAGCGGTGAGGACAATCGACTATTCCAGTAGGCAGTAGCTAAGCAAAAGAGAAGGGTGAAGAGCTCACCCTCAGTCTTGGGGGCAGATTGCTTGAGCTGACCATCGGCCTTGGGCTCACCGTCAGTCTTGGGGGCCGATTCCTTGGGCTCACCCTCAGTCTTGGGGGCAGATTCCGCGGACTCCACCTCCCTCTTGACCAGCCTCGCCTTCTTCACGATCTGCGCCAAGCGAGGGTCACACCAACAAGCACGTCAACACAACTCGATCGGGGGCATCAGAGTAAAACGACGCAAGGGAACGAGGAGGCGGAATTGGGTTTGAGGGCAGACCTTGTTTTTGATGGGGCAGACGTACGGGCAGGTGGGGCAGAAGAGGCGCAGGCGGTGGCCGCCGGTGGCCGGCTGGATCTGCAGCAGCATCCCGCACGCCGGGCAGAAGTCCATGGCCGCTTGCCGCACTTCTCTGCCGCTGTGCTACGGTCGGCGGCGGCTCTGCGATGAGTTTTTCTTTTCTTTTTTGAGGGGTGTTTCCAGGGTGGGGTGAAACCCCACTAAAACCCTATGACCAGGGTGGGTGTTTCCAGCCCATTAGTATTGGGCCGACCGTGTGAACGGCGGTCTGACCTCGAGGCCCACATATTTTGTACATGGAATTATGGGAATTCACCGTGCTCCCTTATTTTAAAGCCCTCTCGTTCAATTGAGATGTTCGACTTTAGATTTGGTTTACAATTTTGACCTCGTCAACTATTTCTCAACGAGCCCTCTCATTGAGATGAGGTATCAATTTTAGATTTGATTCACAATTTTGAGTGGATCAATAATTTCTTAAATTAATCGACATCAACCAGCATAATACGTGTTTTTGTTGATTAGCGGATATCACGAACTGACATGAAAATCCCACTAAAACACCATATTATAAAAAAAAGAACGCACTTCATCATCTTACCCGTGCGTCAAACCAATTCTTATCTTTATGGAATCTTAGCAACACCAACGGCACAACGAAACGCGCCCAACACTTCTAATTAATGCGAAATTCTAAAGTCCGCAATGCAAGAGATGAATCATTTCATAGGATAGGATGACCAAAATTTCAACCTATCCCGCATTTTTTTCTAAGAAATCATTGGAGAAGAGTTCTCACATGTGAATATATTACTCAAAAGATGCCATGCCAAGAGAGAATCGTTCTTTTGTTTGGTTGGTCTAGTTTATAAGAGCGTCTACAACCAGTCACCTTAAATCGGTCTCAAACGCCCGAACGGCCAGACCAATCACTGATCGGTAACAAAAAGAATAACCCGGGCGTCTCAGACCGGCCTCTCAAACGATTGGGATGTCTGACGCGCCTCATATCTAACCCAAATGTAGTGAAGATATGGGGCGGCCCGAGTGCGTCCGGGCGCGTTCGCCACGTCAGCCCGGCCCACCGCCGCCCCTAGTCTGTCCCTGAAAGTGCAACTAATCCCCAGGTGGTTTTGGTAATTCATAACAACATATAGCTCATTGAACTAATATCCATTCAAGATAAATATTTCAGGATCTTCAATGATTGGCATGGCATGGACTAGAGAAGTGGACCCCTCGAAATGCTAAGGACAAAGATTGGCAAAACCGATCAAGACTCTTCATTTCTATTTAAGTCATCCAAGATCACATTGAGACCATAGAAAAGCCAATACTATTAAAAAGGGGTGAGGTGTTGCTTGATGGTCTACTTGCTCAAAGTGCTTAGTGATATTGTTCCAAAACCCTCAACCACTTTCTCCATCCAAATATATTCAAACTCTAATTCCAAACTCGGCCCCACCGATTCTTTCTATCCGAAGCCACCTAGTTCATTTGACATAGCCACTGCCAAAAACCGTAACGATTCGGTCACACCGATACAGATCTCGGTCTCACCAAGATGGCCTTGCCAGCACTTTGTGATCGGTTGCACTCACTTTGGTCCCACCGAGTTTGTGCAATCGGTCTCATCGAGTTGGCTTGACAGATTCTCTGTTGCTTATCGCTTCACTTCGGTCCCACGGAGTTGATGCAATCGGCGCCACCGAGTTGATGTTTATCCTAAGCCCTAGCACATCGGTCCCACCGAGTTGTTCCAGTCGGTCCCACCGAGATTCCTAATGTTCATATTTTTGAACAGAACGGTGCCACCGAGATGAGTCAAAAGTGTGTAATGGTTGAATTTTGTGTGGAGGCTATATATATCCCTCCACCCCCTCTTCATTCAGATGAGAGCCATCAGAACGTGCCTGCACTTTCACCATACATTTTCTGACAGAGAACCACCTACTCATGTGTTGAGATCAAGAGATTCCATTCCAACCTTTTGAACCTTGATTTCTAGCCTTCCCCAAGTTGCTTTTCACTCAAATCCTTCTTCCACCATAGCCAAATATGTGAGAGAGAGTTGAATGTTGGGGACACTATCATTTGAAGCACAAGAGCAAGGAGTTCATCATTTACACACCATTTATTACCTTTTGGAGAGTGGTGTCTCCTAGATTGGTTAGGTGTCGCTTGGGAGCCTCCGTCGTGATGTGGGGTTGAACCAAGAAGTTTGTAAGGACAAGGAGATCGCCTACTTCGTGAAGATCTACATGAGTGAGGCAAGTCCTTCGTGAACGATGGCCATGGTGGGATAGACAAGGTTGCTTCTTCCTGGACCCTTCGTGGGTGAAGCCCTCTGTGGACTCGCGCAGCCGTTATCCTTCGTGGGTTGAAGTCTCCATCAACGTGGACGTATGATAGTACCACCTATCGGAACCACGCCAAAAATCTTCGTGTCTCCATTGCGTTTGCCTTTTCCAAACCCTTCCCTTTACCTTCATATGCAATATTTTACTTTTCGCTGCTATACTCTTAGAATTGCATGTATAGGTTGATTGCTTGACTTGTGCTAATTACTAAAATCTACCCACAACTAAAATTGGGAAAATGATAAATTTTTATTTGGTCAAGTAGTCTAATCACCCCCCCCCCTCTAGACATACTTTCGATCCTGCAGTCCCCACATAAACTCCAACTCGGAAACCCTACACTCACTTCGCTCCACTCCATCTCTTCTCCTCCCCTTCTCCAATTCGATCCAAATCCCATCTTCGGCAACCATGTATTGCTCCGGCAGCCGAGGACGAGCTAGGCCTCCGCATTGCAATTGAGCAGTCGCGAGTGGACATGGGGGACAGGTTCGGATCAGGTTCGTCTCCCCTCGCCCGCTGGCACAGCGCCTACGCCAGAGCCGGACCCTCTCGACCTGCGCATAGCTCCTCATGGGCTACTCAATCTGCGTCGCCCCTCCGTTGTCCACCTCCCCCGCCGGGCGCTGCTCCGCAAGGGCTGCGGTGGGTTCTAGTGCCCCCTCCCTCGGCGCCGTGGATGCGCACCAGAATCGAAAACACGTGGTGCCCGCCCCGGGAGGTAGTGGGCAACGCAGAGGGAGGCGATCGAGCAATCCGTTCACCGCCGCTGCCGCGCGTTGTCGGCGGTGCCCGATGAGGAGGAGCGGCTCCTCACGTGGGTTTACCGTGAGTGCTTATGGCAGCGGAGACAGACGCTCGCCGATTCCGGAGGAAGAACGCGAAGGTGCTCCGGCTAACCATTGAGCAGTCCCTGCGCGAGGCGGTGGAGGCAGCGGCGAGGTGGCCAAGGTCAAGCGCAAGCATGACTGAGCTATCCCGCGTTTGAAGGGTTGCACCGTCATCTCCTCTTCTTCCGACCATGACGACGGCGATGACCCACCTCCTGCCGCAGACGCCTACCCGAACGCCTACAACAGCGCCGACGACCGGAAGGGCAAAGGGCCGGCGAGGAAGTGATGAAGCTCTGACGTCTCTGTCTTTAAATTCGAGTTTTTAGTAGTCTAGTTAAACTTGTTCGTCGTTTATGTGGATTATTTGAACTTTGGCAAATTTTTTGGAGATCTATTGGTGATCGGAATATGCATTTCTATGTCCATTTGGTGATTCACGTTGTATGCTTTAGTATGGATTTAGGATATCGGATATGAGATACACGGATGTGGACTACAAGATTTGAAGAGTGCCCGGTCAATGCCCGTGAACGCGCATGGGCGCGTCCACAGGTTTTTGAGGGTCGGATTTAGTGAGCAGGCTGTAGATGCTCTAAGAATGCACAGTAACAGAGAAAACACAAAAAAAAAAAACTAAATACATAGTACAACACAACGCATGGATCAGCCAGAAGAGAGGCTGAGGAGGCAACCTCATAGGTCGCCGGTTGAGCACTATTTGGAACGAGGCGACTGACAATATATTCAGATTGCCGATGACCCTTGACTTTTATCAAGTTTCTTTGTGGACAATATAACTATTACCATATATTAAACGAATGTATGGAGTATTTGATTATCGGTAATCCAGCCATGATGACCTTTAAAAAAAATCTCATATACTCCTCAGCACATCTTTGCAGGGGGAACCCCTCAGCCATTACGAACATAAATTGATATCCTCAAAGAAGAGAAGGGGGAAACTGAAATTCACCACACATTTGGTCATTCTATCTAGTATAATGAACTGACAAATCGAGTGTACTGATGGGCTTAGACGGGCAATGCATATTGCCGACATATCAGTGAAGGCTTACACTCGCTCCTTCACCATCCGATTTTACAAGTACAACAGGGATAACAGGTGACAAGAACTATGTAGTGAAACAATAGTAGATCCTTGCAAGAGCGGTCTAATGTGCTCAGAGGGTGCCAAAATCAGGCTGGCCGCTCACCATCTGATGCAACAGGCTTCTGTGATGGAGTACTCTGATCAACATCCATAGGCGCGCTTGCTCTGGGAGGCGATGGCGGCTGCACCTCGAAGTCCGGATAAGCAGCTTTGTACCTTGCCCTCAGCCCTTCATCCACAAGCCTTGTTCCGCTTACCTGGTTGCCAAGAGAGAGCCATCTAAACAGAAAAAAAAATACGAAAAGGTAAGTACATGGATAGTATCTGGTATGCAGAAGAACTATGAGAGGGGAGAGATGCACACCCAGCTTGCGTGTTATGCATTCTAGCAAACAGTTCGAGCTTCCTTGTCCTTGGGCTTATCCGCTCTAGCATGGCGTACATCTGTACAGCAAAACAGACTTGAAGCAGCGCTTTTGAAACGAAAACTATCATAAGAAATTAAAAAATGCAGGTTTTCTATTAGATGTCAAGTTAGTACATGCATGTTTTACTATATGGGATCCAAATCTGTGTAGGGATCTCTAGGTAGAAACAACAATCTGGCAAAGCTATTGCAAGTCATCTAACTACACAGAAACAAGTAAAGAGGCATCACTTGTTCTGAAGCAGCTAGTATGAACCATTGAAGCTGATGTATTACCTCGTCAGGTTTTCTGCTTGTTTCACGCACTTCAGCAACAATAACATCAGTGTCTATATTCCTGTTCACTAAGGGACTCCCTTTTATTCCAACAAGACAATGTTCTTTACTGTGATTCAACCAATGGCCAGTGCGGCCAGTTCGAATAATGCGTTGAAGTTGATTGGTCTTCACCCAAATAATTTCCTCAACACGCTTGTAACCCCAGAGCTCCAAACTGAAGAATAAAAAGGAGGTACACTGAATCAGTGAAAACAGCTATTTTCCAAAAACAAATGTTTAACAGAAAATAAGTAAATAACATTGCACCCTGCATGGTGGACATTAAGAGTAAAATATATAACGCAGATTATCAAATTTGGCAACTATCATCTATTGAGTTACAGGTATGAAGGGTGTTCAAAAGCTACCCCATGGAAATAGATTTCATTGGAGTGAAAAACATTCTCAGAGAGATGTTACAAGTATGAAGCATGAAGAAAATTAAAGGTTCGGAAACTTACCACTCCCGGCCAAGTTCCATCGCACGGCCGGTGACCCATAAGAAAATTAAACCATCCGTTTGTAAAGCAGGCACATTAAGAGTCCTCATTTCATCGTCAGCCATTGTGCCATATGGCAGTTCCATATGAATATCCCACGGGGGATCAGCCATAATTACCCCAAATTGGCCTAAGATGTCCATTCTGAAGTTCCGAATGTCACAGTTTATCCATTGTGACTCTCCAAGCTCTATTTCTGAACAATATTCAGCTCTATGGGGCTTTATTTGCCTAGGGGGAGCAAGGGTGCCCGCCATCATTGGAGCTATATCTGGTGTTTGATCAAGCTCATAGTGGACATACTTGCAAGTCTACAATCATAGAATGGGTGTAAGATAAAAACAGGTGCACAGGAAGAGATTAACATAAAGGGTTTATGCCTCTATGGCCAACCTTAGTGTGGCGGCAGGTGTCCAGAAAAGAGCAATCTCCTAGATTTGTATCAGTATGTGGAGCAATAATACGGCGAAAGTGAACCTGCTCCAAATGAAAGAAAAAGTTGGACACTAATTATCATTAATAGCTAAAAATTATCTACTGAAATCAGTACAGTTTTCAAGCATAGTATTAAGAAAATTTATTGGCATCTCTCAACTGAATAAACATTTAACAACTATATTATTTTTCAGTTCAAACACATATATTAATTCAAATTGCTTCTCCAAATCATTATCCAGAAACTGAAGAAAGAATACCCTTGAGTCCTGATATGGATTTGGAGCAATGAATGGCAACCACGATTATACCCGCACCAGTTCAGCTTCAATTTAATGAACCAGAGGAAAGCTAAAAAGGGTAATTTTCACATACATTTTCCATATAATTCTATCTTAGAGGAAGGACAATTGTGCCTTAGTACTTTATGTACTAGACAAACTGCAACCTGAGAAATTTAAAGAAGTGATTACATTAACTATACCAGATAGATATTTGCTAAAAAGAAGCAGTCTGAAGGCCAGTTACCCACCATGTTGGTTCAGACAAATAGGCAATAAAAACAAATGTAGGGAAGTATACATTGAGTAGGCAAAATGAGTGTAATAACATTGACCTTAGCACAGGAAACAAAGGAACCAGATTGGCGTCTGCAATCTTCTTTAGTTAAATTGGTGCAATACTCCTTCAGCTGGGAACCACCCTTTGTTTTGAACTGCCAGATACAAAACCAAGGTTAGCAAAAACTAAAAATTGATGATAACCAAACGGCGGAAGATAACAACCAGACCGAATGATTCACTCTGAATCATAGAACAACTTAACGTTACAATATGTGGAAGTAACTGTTATTGGTTTTGCAAAGTTGACAACAGGAAGATCATGCTGGAGGTGTGTAACATAAAAAATGTAAACAATGTTGCTTTCTTCCACATTTATTAAGTACATAAACTAAAGCAATTTATGATAAATTATTTAGTGCAGTAGACCATACAGTGGCTAATCAAACCAGTTCATTTACCACTACAAGACTAACAGCAGTGGTGGAGGGCCTTAGAGCATACTTACTAATTCCATTTCGGTCACCTTTCCAGATGGTGTTTAAACAGAACGTTTTGGCACCGGGGCATTCCCGTGTACCGTTCCAGCCTTCTATAATTACAATGTTCAATTGTTTTATATGCATATATACATTCAAAGGCGCATACAAAAAAGCCAAAAAATAAAAGAGAAATGGACGAAAGAGGCTAGTTGCGGCCAGGCCTAGCATTGTATTGCTTCCAGCCAGTGCAAGCCGACCCATACTTGCGAGAATTAGATGTATTATAGATTCAATGTTTGGAAAAAAAACATCTGCCCACCATTATTGACACATCATGAAGGTAGCTAAGAGAACCATGCTGAGCTGATACAGCAGAGCACAAATTGTTGTTTGTCCACTGATACCAGCATGAACTGCATGGTATTTTTTACCAGAATACTCTGCTTCAGCAGGAATGGCCAGTACCCGAATAATAGCTTCTGCGTACCATTTTGGTTTTGAGAATGCAATGATAGTTTAATTCCAGCCAGAACAGAACGAAATTAACCCTCCCCCCTCCCACACATTTCCATTACCAGTGTCTACTTATTACCAAGCCAACATGTTTGTGCTGTGCCTATTGTCTTAGCTCACCGAAGTCTCAATTCTCTACTAACTGACTTTAACTGTATTCCCTAATCCCCAACAATACATGAAAACCCTTTTTAGGACTTCTTCCTCCTCATCTTTGTAGCACTCCCATTCTTTTAAATGGCCCGGTATAATATTTTGTGAATGGTTTACATATGTATAGCCATTCTCTTATGATTTTGTGCTCATTCTACCAAGACTTCTCTATAGGTTTAGTACTTGCATAGTTTGCTTAGACACTGGCCAACATTCCAACAATATAACAAGACACTTAATCATCTCAAACTACACAGAACAATGGCACTGCCAACTAACACCTCTTTTGCCGTCGGAGATTGAATAGGAACAAACCTTTGCTGCAACAGCCGTCTCCTTTGCCGTCGGCCGGTGAATGAGATCCAGCAGCTCCTCCCCAGTTTTTGTGTTCTGCTTCTCCTTGTATGTCTTCTTACTCAGCAGCACCTCAAGGTCCTTCAGGTCCTCCTCCTCGGTCCTCTGGTTCTGCTGGGTAGGACTAGGCCCCGGGCTTGGAGCCATGAACGGGCGCTGAAGCGGCATCAACCCTGGCATCATCCTCTGCATCCCCGGCATTGTCATGCCCCTGGGCCGTGGGAACATCGGTGGCATCGAGTGCGCCCACATATCCGGCTGTTGCTGCTGATGTGGTGGTGGTGGTCTTGGTATGATTGCACTGTTAGCGTCGGTCTCGGACGAGGTCGCCTGTGGTATGGGTGGAGGTTGGGGTGACAACAATGTGGCGGATTCTGGTAGCTCTTTGAGGAGCTTGCTACGGTCGATGGCCCAGACCATCATCATCTGCTTGCCTCCAATCATGGCCTCCTCGATCTGCACGCCGCCGCTGTCCTCAGCTATGCGTCGGAGGGCGAGAGCTACAGCGGCGGGCACGGAGCCGCCGAGCTCCGTCGCTAGGTCGGCGAGAGCCGCCCGCTCCGCATCGCTGGCTGAGGAGGATTCAGCCTGTAGGCGGCGCGCGAGCACGGCGGCGTCGATCTCGGCGAAGGGGATAAGCTCGAGGAGGAATACGGCCACCATGGTGCGTACCGCGTCGAGACCTCCGGGGGCAGCGCCTCCCACGGCGGCGGAGGCCGGGGAGGACCCCGGAGAGGTCTTGCGGCGGGTGGAGCGGGCCGGGTCGGGGACGGTGCGGCGGTGGTGGGGCTTCAGGCTGGGGTTCTGGGGGTCGCCGGCGTTGGGATTTGGGGTAGGGGTGAAGGGGCGGTCGTTGAAGGCGGCGATGAGGCGGAGGGAACGGTCGAGGGAGGGGACCAGGTCCGGGACGAGGTGCTGGAGGGAGCCGACGAGGCCTAGCTGCGCCTCACGGCGGAAGGAGATGGCCTCCTCCATGCTCCGGCACTGCTCGCGCATGGTCGAGAGGTCGTCGCCGCCGCCGGCGGCGACGTCGGCCTTGGCCTCCATTGTTTTGGTTTTTTGGTCGAGAAAGGGGTTCGAGGTTTTGGATCGAGCTCGCTGCGAACTTGTTCTACTTGTGATTGTGGGCTGGTCACGTGGACGCGAAGCCCAGTACTGTTGGCGAGTCTGCACTTCCGGCGGAAAGGGCAAGTGCTAGGCGCCGGTGGACCAGTCCCCTCTCGTTAGGGTTTCACGTCCTCTCGGCGGCGATCATCGCCACGCGTAGAGATATCTTTCCCTACCTCTGATCGCTGAAGCCCTCTCCGTCTAACGACGGGTGCGGCGTTCTGGTTTCACTCCCCGTTCTGGGCGACGAACTAGCGGCGACTGGTTGGCTAGGGTTAGGTCACAGCCCGGTAGAACTCATCTTCTGGCAAGGGAACAAGAAGATGGCGACTGAAGCTTCTGGATCGGGCGATCCGGACGATCTGGCAGCGATGATGAAGGAGTTGGGTCTCTCTGAGGAAGATCTGGATGATGTGGTGGTGGATCAGCAATCTGTGCCGCCCGAAGCGACCCGCTGGATGGCGGTGGCCAGGGTAAATACAGAGAAGCAGTATAGTCAGTTTTGGTTCTATAAAAATATGCGTGCAGCCTGGAACCTTGTGCAGAAAGTTAACATCCGCCCTCTGGAGGACAATCTGTACACCCTCCAATTCGCATGCTTGGGGTACTGGGAGCGAGTAATGGGGGACGGTCCATGGGTATTCCGAGGGCATGATGTGGTTCTGGCACCGTATGATGGTTTCTCAAAGCCGTCTTCGATCAAGCTCGACAGGTTGGAAATTTGGGCTTAGATACACGACTTCCCAGAGGGATATGTATCCCAGATCCCATCGTTGGCCTCGAAGCTAGGGGAATTCATCTATGCCGAACCAGCCTCACATGACTTTGGAGGCAATTTCTATAGGGTCCAGGTCAAGATCGATGTGGGTAAGCCGCTGAAGAATGTTGTTTCACTCAAGGTGGGTGATAGAAGGATGATTTTCCGTGTGAAATATGAGCGTCTTCCGAACTAGTGTGTCGTTTGCTGGAGACTTGGCCATTTGTATAAGGAACATGGAGATGGTGTGCATCCGCCGTCGGCGTTGGTCTTCAAGAACCTGAAGGCTGACTGGTTCAGAGGCGCGGAACGAGTTTAAACAGAAAACGCACACAAGGAGAAAGCCAAATCTGGGGGACAACAGGTGCGGAACAGTTCTGATGTGGATGAACAGATGGTCGATGCAGAAGGAAACAGAAAACACACACAAGTTTCAGATGCAATAGCTAGTATACAGGGTGGATACGAGTTTAAACTGAAGGGAGGTGAGATCCTTTCCCTCCCTTCACCACAGGTCCCACTGAGCCCGCCCCCAAAGCAGGACCCTAAGCGTGCTCAGAAGGAGACAGCGGAGGACAAGGGGAACCAACTCCAGAGTAGCATCAAGAGATCGGGCATTGAAACAAAAGCATCATCGGCGGACTTCCGAGAGGAGTACCGCCGGGTACAATGAGTATCTTGAGCCGGAACTGCTGTGGTGCGGGCAAAGCCACGACAGTCTGAGAACTTCGTGAATTAGTGAAGAAGTTTGTCCCTACCCTGCTTTGTATTGTCGAAACTCGGCTAGATAGAGTTCGGGTAGAAAATTTAGCTAGTACTCTTGGTTTTGATAATTCGTTTGTTGTCAGTAGTCAGGGACGGAGTGGAGGCCTTGGCATTTTCTAGAACAATCCAATAAAATTTGAGATTTTGGGGTACTCGGTGTATCATATTGACTGCTCCATAGATGAACCAGGTCACGAGAATTGGCGCGCATCTTGTTTCTATGGGGAGGCACGCACACACTTGAGGCACCAGACATGGGACACCATGAAGGGAATAGTGATGTCTACTACACAACCTTCTTCTTGTAGACGTTGTTGGGCCTCCAAGTGCAGAGGTTTGTAGGACAGTAGCAAATTTCCATCAAGTGGATGACCTAAGGTTTATCAATCCGTAGGAGGCGTAGGATGAAGATGGTCTCTCTCAAGCAACCCTGCAACCAAATAACAAAGAGTCTCTTGTGTCCCCAACACACCCAATACAATGGTAAATTTTATAGGTGCACTAGTTCGGCGAAGAGATGGTGATACAAGTGGTATATGGATAGTAGATAATAGTTTTTGTAATCTGAAAATATAAAAACAGCAAGGTAACTAATGATAAAAGTGAGCGTAAACGGTATTGCAATGCGTTGAAACAAGGCATAGGGTTCATACTTTTGCTAGTGCAAGTTCCCTCAACAATGATAACATAATTGGATCACATAAATATCCCTCAACATGCAACAAAGAGTCACTCCAAAGTCACTAATAGCGGAGAACGAACGAAGAGATTATGGTAGGGTACGAAACCACCTCAAAGTTATTCTTTCCAATCAATCCGTTGGGCTATTCCTATAGGTGTCACAAACAGCCCTAGAGTTCGTACTAGAATAACACCTTAAGGCACAAATCAATCAAAACCCTAATGTCACCTAGATACTCCAATGTCACCTCAAGTATCCATGGGCATGATTATACGATATGCATCACACAATCTCAGATTCATCTATTCGACCAACACATAGAACCTCAAAGAGTGCCCCAAAGTTTCTACCGGAGAATCACGACGAAAACGTGTGCCAACCCCTATGCATAGGTTCATGGGCGGAACCCGCAAGTTGATCACCAAAACATACATCAAGTGAATCACGTGGTATTCCATTGTCACCACAGATATGCACGACAAGACATACATCAAGTGTTCTCAAATCTTTAAAGACTCAATCCAATAAGATAACTTCAAAGGGGAAACTCAATCCATTACAAGAGAGTAGAGGGGGGGGGGAAGAAACATCATAGGATCCAACTATAATAGCAAAGCTTGCGATACATCAAGATCGTATCACCTCAAGAACACGAGAGAGAGAGAGAGAGAGAGAGAGATCAAACACATAGCTACTGGTACATACCCTCAGCCCCGAGGGAGAACTACTCCCTCCTCGTCATGGAGAGCACCGGGATGATGAAGATGGCCACCGGAGAGGGATTGCCCCCTCCGGCAGGGTGCCGGAACGAGTCTAGATTGGTTTTCAGTGGCTACGGAGGCTTCTGGCAACGGAACTCCCGATCTATTGTGCTCCCAGATGTTTTTAGGGTATATGGAGATATATAGGCGGAAGAAGTACGTCAAGGGGGCCACGAGGGGCCCACGAGGGTGGAGGGCGCGCCCAGGGGGGCGCGGCCCCCTACCTCGTGGCCTCCTTGAAGCTTCCCTTACGTGCACTTCAAGTCTTCTAGGCTTCTTTCCTTCCAAAAATGGGTTCCGTGAAGTTTCAGGTCAATTGGACTCCGTTTGGTTTTCCTTTTCTTCGAAACCCTAAAACAAGGTAAAAACAGAAACTGGCACTGGGCTCTGGGTTAATAGGTTAGTCCCAAAAATGATATAAAAGTGTATAATAAAGCCCATAAACATCCAAAACAGTAGATAATATAGCATGGAGCAATCAAAAATTATAGATACGTTGGAGACGTATCAAATAGCAAGTTTGACTGAGCTCCCATGGGTGTGCATGGGCGATTTTAACGAAGTGCTACATCCAGATGAGCAAGAAGGCATAGGAGAGCGAAGCAATGCTCAAATTCAGGGTTTTCGTGAAGCTGTTGATGTTTGCATGTTGATGGATGTGGGCTATGAGGGCAATTTTTGGACCTTTGAGAAAAAAGTGACCGGTGGAAGCTATACAAGGGTTAGGCTGGACCGGGCTCTGGTGTTAGCCGAGCTTAGTGCACTTCACCCAGAGGCAAACCTAAAACACTTAACAGCAGCCGGCTCCGACCACTGCCCGATCCTATTTAGCCTGAGAGGCGAGCAGGGGCGCTCGCCGGCAAAACCTCCATTCAGATACGAGGTTATGTGGGAATCACACGATTCATGGCGTGATACTATCACCCAACAATGGAGTGATACGTCTCCGTCGTATATACTTTTCCAAACACTTTTGCCCTTGTTTTGGACTCTAACTTGCATGATTTGAATGGAACTAACCCGGACTGACGCTATTTTCAGCAGAATTGCCATGGTGTTATTTTTGTGCAGAAATAAAAGTTCTCAGAATGACCTGAAAATCAACGGAGAATTATTTTGGAATATATAATAAATACTGGAAGGAAGATCCACGTCAGGGGGCCCTCCACCTGTCCACGAGGGTGGGGGGCGCGCCCTACCCCCATGGGCGCGCACCCCTACCTCGTGGGCCCCCTAATGCTCCATCGACCTCAACCTTGACTCCATATATTCACTTTCGGGGAGAAAAACCAGGGAGAAGGATTCATCGCGTTTTACGATACGGAGCCACCGCCAGGCCCTAAACCCTCTCGGGAGGGCTGGTCTGGAGTCCGTTCGGGGCTCCGGGGAGGGGAATCCGTCGCCATCGTCATCATCAACCTTCCTCCATCACCAATTTCATGATGCTCACCGCCATGTGTGAGTAATTCCATCGTAGGCTTGCTGGACGGTGATGGGTTGGATGAGATTTATCATGTAATCGAGTTAGTTTTGTTAGGGTTTGATCCCTGGTATCCACTATGTTTTGAGATTGATGTTGATATGACTTTGCTATGCTTAATGCTTGTCACTAGGGCCCGAGTGCCATGATTTCAGATCTGAACCTATTATGTTTTCATCAATATATGAGAGTTCTTGATCCTATCTTGCAAGTCTATAGTCACCTACTATGTGTTATGATCCGGCAACCCCGAAGTGACAATAATCGGGACCACTCCCGGTGATGACCGTAGTTTGAGGAGTTCATGTATTCACTGTGTTAATGCTTTGGTCCGGTACTCTATTAAAAGCAGGTCTTAATATCCCTTAGTTTCCAATAGGACCCCGCTGCCACGGGAGGGTAGGACAAAAGATGTCATGCAGGTTCTTTTCCATAAGCACGTATGACTATATTCGGAATACATGCCTACATTACATTGATGATTTGGAGCTAGTTATGTGTCACCCTAGGTTATGACTATTACATGATCAATCGCATCCGGCATAATTCCCCATCACCGATCCAATGCCTACGAGCTTTCCATATATTGTTCTTTGCTTATTTACATTTCAGTTGATATTGTTATCATCACTATAAAACACCAAAAATATTACTTTTGCTACCGTTACCTTTTACCATCATTACCACTACTATCATATTACTTTGCTACTAAACACTTTGCTGCAGATATTAAGTTTCCAGGTGTGGTTGAATTGACAATTCAGCTGCTAATAATTGATAATATTCTTTGGCCCCCCTTGTGTCGAATCAATAAATTTGGGTTGAATACTCTACCCTCGAAAACTGTTGCGATCCCCTATACTTGTGGGTTATCAAGACTATTTTCTGGAGCTGTTGCCGGGGAGCATAGCTCTATTCTTTGAGTCACTTGGGATTTATATCTGCTTATCATTATGAAGAACTTGAAAGATCCAAGAACCAAGATTTATCCCTCAACTACGAGGGGAGGTAAGGAACTGCCATCTAGCTCTGCACTTGATTCACCTTCTGTTTTGAGTAAGCTTGCGACACCTAGACCTGCTTCTGCTATTAATTCTGATATGTCGCATGTTATTGATGATGCCACTTCTGTTATGCATGATACTTATGATGAAACTACTTCTATGCTTGATACTATTGTGCCACTTGGTGAATTTCTTGATGAACAACTTGCTAGGGCTAGAGAGAATGAAATTATTGAAACTGATAATATTGATGAAAGTGATGATGAAGATTCTCCCCCTAAATATGAATTGCATGTTGTTCCTGAGGGTTATGTTATGGATGAAGAAACTGCTAAAGACTTTCTTGGTTGCAATGATAGGAGTGATCTTAAGAAATTATTAGCTAAGCTGAAACAAAAAACTCTGATGCTAGAATGAAATATGATCCTGCTTATGCTACTTCACCTATCTTTGTTATTGATAAGGATTATGAATTCTCTATCGACCCTGATATAATTACTTTGGTTGAATCTGATCCTTTATATGGCTATGAATCTGAAACTGTTGTGGCACATCTTACTAAATTAAATGATATAGCCACCCTGTTCACTAATGATGAGAAAACTCACTACTATTATATCCTTAAGATACTTCCGTTCTCATTAAAAGGTGATGCTAAGACATGGTTTAATTCTCCTGATCCTGGTTGTGTGCGTAGTCCCTAGGATATGATTTATTACTTCTCTGCTAAATATTTCCCCGCTCATAAGAAACAAGCTGCTTTAAGGGAAATATATATTTTTTTGCAAATTGAAGAAGAGAGTCTCCCACAAGCTCGGGGGAGGCTTCTTCGATTACTTAATGCTTTGCCTGGTCATCCTCTTAAGAAAAATGAAATACTTGATATCTTTTATAATGGACTAACTGATGCTTCCATAGACCACCTGGATAGTTGTGCTGGTTGTGTTTTCAGGGAAAGAACACCAGATGAAGCTGAAATTCTATTGAATAATTTGTTGACTAATGAAAATAATTGGACACTTCCTGATCCAATTCCTGAACCAACTCCTAAGCCAACTCCAAAGAAAAGGGGTATTCTATTTCTCAGTCCTGAAGATATGCAAGAGGCAAAGAAATCTACGAAAGAAAAATGTATTAAAGCTGAAGATGTTAAGAATTTACCTCCTATTGAAGAAATACATGGTCTTAATTTACCGCCTGTTGAATAAGTACATGGTCTTGATAACCCGATGATGTCTACTACACAACCTTCTTCTTGTAGACGTTGTTGGGCCTCCAAGTGTGGAGGTTTGTAGGACAGTAGCAAATTTCCCTCAAGTGGATGACCTAAGGTTTATCAATCCATGGGAGGCGTAGGATGAAGATGGTCTCTCTCAAGCAACCCTGCAACCAAATAACAAAGAGTCTCTTGTGTCCCCAACACACCCAATACAATGGTAAATTGTACAGGTGCACTAGTTCGGTGAAGAGATGGTGAAACAAGTGGTATATGGATAGTAGATAATAGTTTTTGTAATCTGAAAATATAAAAACAGCAAGGTAACTAATGATAAAAGTGAGTGTAAACGGTATTGCAATGCGTTGAAACAAGGCCTAGGGTTCATACTTTCGCTAGCGCAAGTTCCCTCAACAATACTAACATAATTGGATCACATAACTATCCCTCAACATGCAACAAAGAGTCACTCCAAAGTCACTAATAGCGGAGAACGAACGAAGAGATTATGGTAGGGTACAAAACCACCTCAAAGTTATTCTTTCCAATCAATCCGTTGGGCTATTCCTATAAGTGTCACAAACAGCCCTAGAGTTCGTACTAGAATAACACCTTAAGACACAAATCAACCAAACCCCTAATGTCACCTAGATACCCCAATGTCACCACAAATATCCGTGGGTATGATTATACGATATGCATGATTCATCTATTCAACCAACACAAAGGACCTCAAAGAGTGCCCCAAAGTTTCTACCAGAGAATCACGACGAAAATATGTGCCAACCGCTATGCATAGGTTCATGGGCGGAACCCGCAAGTTGATCACCAAAACATACATCAAGTGAATCATGTGGTATCCCATTGTCACCACAGATACGCACGGCAAGACATACATCAAGTGTTCTCAAATCTATAAAGACTCAATCCGATAAGATTACTTCAAATGGGAAACTCAATTCATTACAAGAGAGTAGAGGGGGGAAGAAACATCATAGGATCCAAATATAATAGCAAAGCTCGCAATACATCAAGATCGTATCACCTCAAGAACATGAGAGAGAGAGAGAGAGAGATCAAACACATAGCTACTGGTACATACCCTCAGCCCCGAGGGAGAACTACTCCCTTCTCGTCATGGAGAGCACCGGGATGATGAAGATGGCCACCGGAGAAGGATTGCCCCCTCCGGCAGGGTGCTGGAACGGGTCTAGATTGGCTTTCGGTGGCTACGGAGGCTTCTGGCGGCGGAACTCCCGATCTATTGTGCCCACGGATGTTTTTAGGGTATATGGAGCTATATAGGCGGAAGAAGTACGTCAAGGGGGCCACGAGGGGCTCACGAGGGTGGAGGGCGCGCCCTAGGGGGGTGGGCGCGCCCCCCTGCCTCGTGGCCTCCTCGTAGGTCCCCCGACGTGCACTCCAAGTCTTCTGGGCTTCTTTCCTTCCAAAAATGAGTTCCGTGAAGTTTCAGGTCAATTGGACTCCGTTTGATTTTCCTTTTCTTCGAAACCCTAAAATAGGGTAAAAACAGAAACTGGCACTGGGCTCTGGGTTAATAGGTTAGTCCCAAAAATGATATAAAAGTGTATAATAAAGCCCATAAACATTCAGAACAGTAGATAATATAGCATGGAGCAATAAAAAATTATAGATATGTTGGAGACGTATCAGCATCCCCAAGCTTAATTCCTTCTCGTCCTCGAGTAGGTAAATGATAAAAACATAATTTTTGATGTGGAGTGCTACTTGGCATAATTTTAATGCAATTCTTCTTAATTGTGGTATGAATATTCAGATCCGAAAGATTCAAGACAAAAGTTCATATTGACATAAAAATGATAATACTTCAAGCATACTAACTAAGCAATTATGTCTTCTCAAAATAACATGGCCAAAGAAAGTTTATCCCTACAAAATCATATAGTTTAGTCATGTTTCATTTTCGTCACACAAGAATGCTCTCATCATGCACAACCCCGATGACAAGCCAAGAAATTGTTTCATACTTTAGTAATCTCAAACCTATAAACTTTCACGCAATATATGAGCGCGAGCCATGGACATAGCACTATAGGTGGAATAGAATATAACGAGGGGGGTTATGTCGAGAAGACAAAAAAGGAGAAAGTCTCACATCAACGAGGCTAATCAATGGGCTATGGAGATGCCCATTGATTGATGTTAATGCAAGGAGTAGGGATTGCCATGCAACGGATGCACTAGAGCTATAAATGTATGAAAGCTCAACAAAAGAAACTAAGTGGGTGTGCATCCAACTTGCTTGCTCACAAAGACCTAGGCCACTTGAGGAGGCCCATTGTTGGAATATACAAGCCAAGTTCTATAATAAAAATTTCCCACTAGTATATGAAAGTGACAAAACAAGAGACTCTCTACTATGAAGATCATGGTGCTACTTTGAAGCACAAGTGTGGTAAAAGGATGGTAACATTGTCCCTTCTCTCTTTTTCTCTCATTTTTTGGGCCTTTTCTTTTTTATGGCCTTTCTCTTTTTTGGGGACTTCTCTATTTTTATTATGGCCTTTCTTTTTTTCTCTCTTGGGACAATGCTCTAATAATTATGATCATCACACTTCTATTTATTTACAACTCAATGATTACAACTCGATACTAGAACAAAGATGACTCTATGTGAATGCCTCTGGCGGTGTACCGGGATATGCAATGAACCAAGAGTGACATGTATGAAAGAATTATGAACGGTGGCTTTGACACAAATACTATGTCAACTACATGATCATGCTAAGCAATATGACAATGATGAATGTGTCATGATGAACTGAATGGTGGAAAGTTGCATGGCAATATTTCTCGGAATGGCTATGGAAATGCCATAATAGGTAGGTATGGTGGCTGTTTTGAGGAAGATATAGGGAGGTTTATGTGTGAAAGAGCGTATCATATCACGGGGTTTGGATGCACCGGCGAAGTTTGCGCCAACTCTCAATGTGAGAAAGGGCAATGCACGGTACCGAAGAGGCTAGCAAGCATGGAAGGGTGAGAGTGCGTATAATCCATGGACTCAACATTAGTCATAGAGAACTCACATACTTATTGCAAAAATCTACAAGTCATCAAAAAACCCGGCACTATGCGCATGCTCCTAGGGGGATAGATTGGTAGGAAAAGATCATCGCTCGTCCCCGACCGCCACTCATAAGGAGGACAATCAAATAACACCTCATGTTTCAACTTTGTTACACAACGTTTACCATACGTGCATGCTACGGGACTTGCAAACTTCAGCACAAGCATTTCTCAATTTCACAATTACTCAACTAGCACGACTTTGATATTATTACCCCCATATCTCAAAACAATCGTCAAACATCAAACTTCTCTTAGTATTCAACACACTCATAAGAAAGTTTTATTATTCTTGAATACCTAGCATATTAGGATTTTTAAGCAAATTACCATGCTATTAAGACTCTTAAAATAATCTAAGTGAAGCATGAGAGTTCATCTATTTCTTTAAAATAAAACTACCACCATGCTCTAAAAGGATATAAGTGAAGCACTAGAGCAACAACAAACTACTCCGAAAGATATAAGTGAAGATCAATGAGTAGTCGAATAATTATGCAACTATGTGAAGACTCTCTAACATTTAATAATTTCAGATCTTGGTATTCTATTCAAACATAAAGAAAAGCAAAATAAAATGACATTCTAAGAATGGCAAACATCATGTAAAGAAGCAAAAACTTAGGATCAACCGAAACTAACCGATAGTTGTTGAAGAAGAAAGGTGGGATGCCAACCGGGGCATCCCCAAGCTTAGATGCTTGAGACTTCTTGAAATATTATCTTGGGGTGCCTTGGTCATCCCCAAGCTTGAGATCTTGTGTCTCCTTAATTCCTCTCATATCACGGTCTCCCTAAATCTCAAAAGCTTCATCCACACAAAACTCAACAAGGACTCGTGAGATAAGTTAGTATAAACCATTGCCAAAACCTTATCATACTCTACTGTAGCAAAACACTAAAATTATTATTCAACATTTCATACTGAATGCCCCTGCATATTTAATAGTCCTATCCTCAAATAGAATCATTAAAGAAGCAAACATATGCAAACAATGCAAACATAACAGCAATCTGCCTAAACAGGACAGTCTATAAAGAATGCAACAACAACCATACTTCCCTAACTCCAAAAATTATGAAAGAAAATGCCCACTGTATTAAATTTATCAGATCTTAATACAAAAGGTTTCAACATTTTATCACATTCTGACTTTTCTAGGGAATTATTGCAACAGCGGTAAATTTCTGTTTTCAAACAACAACATGTGGACTTCTAAAATAGGCATAGTAAAGGCTATCAATGCCACTTTTATTGAAATAAAAGATGAAAAACATTGTTCTAAATAACAGCAAGCAAACTCTAACAAAATAAATTGACGCTCCAAGCAAAACACATATCATGTGGTGAATAAAAATATAGCTCTAAGTAAAGTTACCGATGAACGAAGACGAAAGAGGGGATGCCTTCCGGGGCATCCCCAAGCTTAGGCTCTTGGCTATCCTTGAATATTACCTTGGGGTTCCTTGGGAATCGCCAAGCTTAGGCTCTTGCCACTCCTTATTCCATAGTCCATCGAATCCTTACCCAAAACTTGAAAACTTCACAACACAAAACTTAACAGAAAACTCGTAAGCTCCGTTAGTATAAGAAAATAAATCACCACTTCAAGGTACTGTAATGGACTCATTATTTATGTATATTGGTGTTAAACCTACTGTATTCCAACTTCTCTATGGTTTATAAACTATTTTACTAGCCATAGATTCATCGAAATAAGCAAACAACGCACGAAAAACAGAATCTGTCAAAAACAGAACAGTCTTCAGTAATCTGGATCAAACGTATACTTATGGAACTCATAAAATTATAAAATAAATTTCTGGACCTGGGGAATTTACCTATTAATCATATGCAAAAAGAATTAACTAAATATCACTTTCCAAATAAAAATGGCAGCAATTCTCGTGAGTGCTATAGTTTCTGTTTTTTACAGCATGATCAACAAGACTTCCCCCAAGTCTTCCCAAAGGTTCTACTTGGCACAAACATTAATTAAAAGCATAAAACCACATCTAAACAGAGGCTAGATGAATTATTTATTACTAAACCGGAGCAAAAAGCAAGGAACAAAAATAAAATTGGGTTGTCTCCCAACAAGCGCTATCGTTTAACGCCTCTAGCTAGGCATGATGATTTCAATGATGCTCACATAAAGGATAAGAATTGAAACATAAAGAGAGCATTATGAAGAATATGACTAGCACATTTAAGTCTAACCCACTTCCTATGCATAGGGATTTTGTGATCAAACAACCTATGCGAACAAGAATCAACTTGCATAGGAAGGTAAAACAAGTATAACTTCAAAAATTTAAGCACATAAAGAGGAAACTTGATATTATTGCAATTCCTACAAGCATATATTCCTCTCTCATAATAATTTTCAGTAGCATCATGAATGAATTCAACAATATAACCAGCACCTAAAGCATTCTTTTCATGATCTACAAGCATAGAAAATTTACTACTCTCCACACAAGCAACATTCTTCTCATGAATAATAGTGGGAGCAAACTCAACAAAATAACTATCATGTGATTGAAAATTAAGATCAATATGACATGTTTCATGGTTATCATTATTTTTTAAAGCATACGTGTCATCACAATAATCATCATAGATAGGAGGCATGCTTTCATCATAATAAATTTGCTCATCAAAACTTGGGGGACAAAAAATATCATCTTCATCAAACATAGCATCCCCAAGCTTGCGGCTTTGCATATCATTAGCATCATGGATATTCAAGGAATTCATACTAACAACATTGCAATCATGCTCATGATTCAAATATTTAGTGCCAAACATTTTATAGATTTCTTCTTCTAGCACTTGAGCACAATTATCCTTTCCATCATACTCACGAAAGATATTAAAAAGATGAAGCATATGAGGTAACCTTAATTCCATTTTTTATAGTTTTCTTTTATAAACTAAACTAGTGATAAAACAAGAAACTAAAAGACTCGATTGCAAGATCTAAAGATATACCTTCAAGCAATCACCTCCCTGGCAACAGCGCCAGAAAATAGCTTGATGTCTACTACACAACCTTCTTCTTGTAGACGTTGTTGGGCCTCCAAGTGCAGAGGTTTGTAGGACAGTAGCAAATTTCCCTGAAGTGGATGACCTAAGGTTTATCAATCTGTGGGAGGCGTAGGATGAAGATGGTATCTCTCAAGCGACCCTGCAACCAAATAACAAAGAGTCTCTTGTGTCCCCAACACACCCAATACAATGGTAAATTGTATAGGTGCACTAGTTTGGCGAAGAGATAGTGAAACAAGTGGTATATGGATAGTAGATAATAGTTTTTGTAATCTGAAAATATAAAAACAGCAAGGTAACTAATGATAAAATTAAGTGTAAACGGTATTGCAATGCGTTGAAACAAGGCCTAGGGTTCATACTTTCGCTAGCGCAAGTTCCCTCAACAATACTAACATAATTGGATCACATAACTATCCCTCAACATGCAACAAAGAGTCACTCCAAAGTCACTAATAGCGGAGAACGAACGAAGAGATTATGGTAGGGTACGAAACCACCTCAAAGTTATTCTTTCCAATCAATCCGTTGGGCTATTCCTATAAGTGTCACAAACAGCCCTAGAGTTCATACTAGAATAACACTTTAAGACACAAATCAACCAAAACCCTAATGTCACCTAGATACTCCAATGTCACCTCAAGTATCCGTGGGTATGATTATACGATATGCATCACACAATCTCAGATTCATCCATTCAACCAACGCAAAGGACCTCGAAGAGTGCCCCAAAGTTTCTACCGGAGAATCACGACGAAAACATGTGCCAACCCCTATGCATAGGTTCATGGGAGGAACCCACAAGTTGATCACCAAAACATACATCAAGCGAATCACGTGGTATCCCATTGTCACCATAGATACGCACGGCAAGACATACATCAAGTGTTCTCAAGTCTATAAAGACTCAATCCGATAAGATTACTTCAAAGGGGAAACTCAATTCATTACAAGAGAGTAGAGGGGGGAAGAAACATCATAGGATCCAAATATAATAGCCAAGCTCGCGATACATCAATGTAGGATCGAAAGTATGTCTAGAGGGGGGGGGGGGTGATTAGACTACTTGACTAAATAAAAATCTAGCCTTTTCCCAATTTTAGTTCTTGGCAGATTTTAGCTATCTTAGCACAAGTCAAGCAATCTCCACACAATTCAAGCAAGTATGCAAAAGAGTATATGAGCAGCGGAAAGTAAAGCATGAAACTTGCAAGAATGTAAAGGGAAGGGTTTGGAGGCTTCAAACGCAATTGGAGACACGGATGTTTTTGTCGTGGTTCCTATAGGTGGTGCTATCGTATATCCACATTGATGGAGACTTCAACCCACGGAGGGTAACGGTTGCGCGAGTCCACGGAGGGCTCCACCCACGAAGGGTCCACGAAGAAGCAACCTTGTCTATTCCATCACGGCCATCGCCCACGAAGGACTTGCCTCACTAGCGGTAGATCTTCACGAAGTAGGCGATCTCCTTGCCCTTACAAACTCCTTGGTTCAACTCCACAATCTTGTCGGAGGCTCCCAAGTGACACCTAGACAATCTAGGAGACACCACTCTCCAAGAAGTAACAAATGGTGTGTTGATGATGAACTCCTTGCTCTTGTGCTTCAAATGATAGTCTCCCAACACTCAACTCTCTCTCACAAGATTTGGATTTGGTGGAAAGAAGATTTGAGTGGAAAGCAACTTGGGGAAGGCTAGAGATCAAGATTCATATGGTTGGAATGGAATGTCTTGACCTCAACACAAGTGTAGGTGGTTCTCTCTCAGAAAATGTGTATTGGAAGTGTAGGTATGTTCTGATGGCTTTCTCTACGAATGAAGAGTGGGTGGAGGGGTATATATAGACTCCACACAGAATCTAACCGTTACACACAATTTGCCAAACTCGGTGGGACCGAATGGTTAAACTCGGTTGGACCGATTCAGCAAACCTAGTGACCCTTAGGATTTTCGGTGGGACTGAGATGCAACTCGGTAGGACCGATATGGTTAGGGTTAGGGCATAACGTAATCTCGGTGTGACCGATTACACAAACTCGGTGGGACCGATTTTGGTAATAAGCTAACCAGAGAGTTGGTCAGGTAAACTCGGTGGGACCGATTAGCTCATCTCGGTGAGGCCGAAATGTTACAAAAGGGAAACAGAGAGTTTACATTGCAATCTCGGTGGGACCGATCGCTCATCTCGGTAAGACCGAAATGTTACGAAGGGAAACAGAGAGATTACAATCCCATCTCGGTGAGACCGAGATCCCTATCGGTGAGACCGATTTGCCTAGGGTTTGTGGCAGTGGCTATGACATTTGAAACTCGGTGGCGCCGGATAGAAAGAATCGTTGGGGCCGAGTTTGACTTTTGGTTTAGGTCATATGTGGATGTGGGAGAGTAGTTGAGGATTTTGGAGCATATCACTAAGCACTTTGAGCAAGCAAGCCATTAAGCAACACCTCATCCCTCCTTGATAGTATTGGCTTTTCCTATAGACTCAATGTGATCTTGGATCACTAAAATATAAAATGTAGAGTCTTGAGCTTCACGCTTGAGCCAAACTTTTTGTCCTTAGAATTTTGAGGGATCCACTTTCCTCATCCATGCCATGCCATTCATTGAGCTTTTCCTAAAATATTAATCTTGGAATAATGTTAGCTCAATGAGCTATATGTTTTTAGGAATTACCAAAACCACCCAGGGATAGTTGCACTTTCAATCAAGATCATATCACCTCAAGAACACGAGAGAGAGAGAGATCAAACACATAGCTACTGGTACATACCCTCGGCCCCAAGGGAGAACTACTCCCTCCTCGTCATGGAGAGCACCGGGATGATGAAGATGGCCACCGGAGAAGGATTGCCCCCTCCGGCAGGGTGCCAGAATGAGTCTAGATTGGTTTTCGGTGGCTATGGAGGCTTCTGGAGGCGGAACTCCCGATCTATTGTGCCCATGGATGTTTTTAGGGTATATGGAGATATATAGGCGGAAGAAGTATGTCAGGGGGGCCACGAGGGGCTCACGAGGGTGGGGGCGTGCCCTAGGGGGGTGGGCATGGCCCCCTGCCTCGTGGCCTCCTCGTAGGTCCCCCTACGTGCACTCCAAGTCTTCTGGGCTTCTTTCCTTCCAAAAATGAGTTCCGTGAAGTTTCACGTCAATTGGACTCCGTTTGATTTTCCTTTTCTTCGAAACCCTAAAACAGGGTAAAAACAGAAACTGGCACTGGGCTCTAGGTTAATAGGTTAGTCCAAAAAATGATATAAAAGTGTATAATAAAGCCCATAAACATTCAAAACATTAGATAATATAGCATGGAGCAATAAAAAATTATAGATACGTTGGAGATGTATCACCCGACACATGTAGTAAAGGTAAATTCTCTCTATAGATATGATAAATCTGAAATCCCTCCTACTAAGTTTGCTAGCCAATGCTTAGATGAGTTTGATAACTTTATGGTTAAGCAAGAAGATTTTAATGCTTATGTTGGTAGACAATTGAAACATAATGCTTACATGATTGAACACTTGAGTGATTATATGGTCAATGTTAAAGGTGAACTTAAACTTATTAGTAAACATGCTTCTATGGTTACCACTCAAGTAGAACAAGTACTTAAAGCTCAGAATGATTTGCTCAATGGATTAAACAATAAGAATGATAATGATATTAGAGTTATGACTAGAGGTGGTAAAATGACTCAGGAACCTTTGTATCCTGAGGGCCATCCTAAGAGAATTGAGCAAGATTCTCAGAGAAATAATATTGATGCACCTAGTCCTTCTAAAAGGAAGAAAAAGAAAATTCATAGGACTTTGCATGCTTCTAGTGAACCTGCTATTGACACACCTGAGAATCCTAATGATATCTCTATTTCTGATGCTGAAACACAATCTGGTAATGAGCATGAACCTAGTGATAATGTTAATAATGATGTTCATGTTGATGCTCAACCTAGTAATGATAATGAGGTAGAAACTGAACCTGCTGTTAATCTTGATAACCCACAATCAAAGAATTAACGTTATGGTAAGAGAGACTTTGTTGCTAGGAAGCACGATACGGAAAGAGAACCATGGGTTCAGAAACCCATGCCTTTTCCTCCTAAACCATCCAAGAAAAAGGATGATGAGGATTTTGAGCGCTTTGCTGAAATGATTAGACCTATCTTTTTGCGTATGCGTTTGACTGATATGCTTAAAATGAATCCTTATTCTAAGTACATGAAAGATATTGTTACTAATAAAAGAAAGATACCGGAAGCAGAAATTTTCACCATGCTTGCTAATTATACTTTTAAGGGTGGAATACCAAAGAAACTTGGAGATCCAGGAGTACCAACTATACCATGCTCCATTAAAAGAAACTATGTTAAAACTGCTTTATGTGATCTTGGAGCCGATGTTAAGTGTTATGCCTCTCTCTTTATATCGTAGACTTGATTTGAATAAGTTGACACCTACTGAAATATCTTTGCAAATGGCTGATAAATTAACTGCTATACATGTCGGTATTTGTGAGGATGTGCGTGTTGTGGTTGCAAACGTTACTATTTTAACTGACTTTGTTATTCTTAATATTCCCGAGGACGATAGTATGTCTATTATTCTTGGAAGACCCTTTTTGAATACTGCAGGGGCTGTTATTGATTGCAACAAAGGCAATGTCACTTTTCATGTTAATGGCAATGAGCATATGGCACACTTTCCGAGGAAACAACCTCAAGTTCATAGTATAAACTCTATTGGAAAAATTCCAACTATTACTATTGGAGGTTTTGAATTTCCTCTACCTACTGTCAAGAAGAAATATGATATTCTTATTATTAGGGACGTGTATATCCCCGTTGAGGTAACCTAGTGTTATTCGAAAATTCTCCGGTTCCATGTTATTCGGAACAAGTTTGTTAACAAGACCTGATCAACCTTGTTAGTGGATTCCTTTTGATGAGCATGAGATGGATGAATTTAGAAAACACAACTCTCTGTACCCTCTTTTTACTTTCTGTTATTTATATTAAATGTAACATCCCGGATTTTCAATTTGGAATGTTATACATTAGATCATCATTGCATATCATATTTATTTGCATTTTGGTTGATCCTAGAAATTCTACGCAACTCAAGGACCCTCGGAGAGAGTTGGGAATTTCGTTATTTTCATATTTGAGTTTTCTCAAATTTTGAAAATAGGATCATTTGATTTAATTTATTTTATCTTCAATTATTTCTATTATAAAAATATGAGAGAGGGAATAAAATGGATTTCCCAAAATAAAGAAATATTGAGGATTTAATAATAAAATCAAATAAGATTTTATTTTGGATTTATTTGCTATTTTATTTGAATTTAGGAAAAATGCGCGTTTTTCAAAATTGCATTTAGGCCCCAAATAAATGTTCATCTTGTGCGGCTTGATTTTAGAAGTCGGGGAAAATTTATTTAGGGATTTTTGGAGTCCGTTTAGTATTCCTTTTGTTTGTTTTTCTGCGCGTAATAATTTTAAAAAAAAGAGCGAACCGACTACGGGCCGTGTTTGGCCCGGACTCCTAGGGGGGGATGGCTTTATATAGCGCGCCCCGGGGCCGAATCAGCCCAAGCTACCGCCGCCCTAACCCTAAGCCGTGCCCGAGCCCAGCCGCCGCCACCGCTGCCCGCCGTCGCCGCGACGCCGCCGGAGCCCCGCCGCCGCTGACGAGGTCGATCCCGCCGCCGCCGCCGCTGTTTTTTTAGAAAAACCGTAAGGTTTTTCCGTCGGTTTTTCGTCGGTTTTTTTAGATCCGTTTTTTAGATAGATCAGTTTTTTCGGTTTAGTTAATTAGCGAGCGTTCGCTCATTCGTTCGTTTTAATGAACGTGTTCATCGTTTAGATCCAGATAACGAACGTTCATTCGTTAATCTGTTCGTCGTTTTTCTTTTTCTCGGATTATCCGCGATTATTTCTGATCGTGATTTCTGGTCCGATTTTCGTTTTAGTATAACTTTTCGCTCATTTATCGGGATCAGGCGATTCAAGTGCATGGAGTTTCATCTCGAAACCCTCTTTCCGTTTAACCAACTCAAACAAGTTTTTGCCTCTATAAAATTTGACCTAGATCCAGAATAGTAAACGAAGCTTGTTTCTTTTGCCGTTTGTCTTTCGTTGCTTTGTTCAATTTGGTTCTTTTTGCCAACCGGAGTTCTTAAGTTGAACTTTCTCGTTAGATCTCTTATTTGAGTTTTACCTGTGCATTAGTTGAGTACTTATTGTATGCTTGTTTGTTTGCGATAGAGTACCCGGAGTGCGCCGCTTGCTACTTCGAATCACTAGGTTTTGCGGATCATCGGCAAGGCAAGTAACACTTTGATCATACCTCCTACTACCCAGTTTTATTGCATTAGATCAATCCTCACACATTGCATGATTAGGATCTAATTAAATTGTGGGTTTTGGGAAGTAGATGAGGTAGTACCTATTACATGTGTTATTATCAAGCCCTTGGGAGTTACTTCTACGTTTGCTTATATTGCCATGCTATGCTAGTAGACGTGGATTGGGTGAGTGTATCCATGACATATGTGAGATTGTTAAATTAATGGTTTATCTAAGGTGGCAACTTAAACACACATCTGGGTGGATTGAGGCACCTGGGTATTCCAGCGATTGCCTATTTTTCTTTTGGACCGCCACCCAGGCTCAAAGGGATCATGAGATTATTCATACTAGAAACTTCCGTGTGCAGCCACAAGCTACTATGGGCTCTAGCATAGTTGATTAAGTTGTGCGAACTCTTATAGTGGTAGACTAGCAGATGTAGGGGAAAGTAGGTGTAACGGTCTACCCGATTGTAAGGTGCTAGCGCTTTTGAAAGACTATGTCCCAGTCATCCATTTCTCAAACACCATGAAGTGCGAGAATCCCAACGGAGGAGATCGAGTCTTGTGGGGAAAAGTGCGCAAACCTCTGCAGAGTGTATAAACTAATCATGGTTAGCCGTGTCCTCGGTTATGGACATCTTGAGTATCTAGTACTTGGATTATCATGTGAATCTCATCATGTTACTCTAATTAATTTGTTGGGTTTTTAATGATGATGTTTAATTGGGATTGAGAGGGTGTCTACACTCTCAATGTTTAACAACCACCATGATAGTTAAATAAAATTCATTCCTTTGCAGTAGGGAAAAATTGGCTTTACGCAAAACTGTAACCATAGAGCTTTCCACCAGCAAAATATGCATGTAGTATAACCTTATTTTTTCATCGCTCTCTATGTGTTACATTGCCAGCATATTCCATGTGCTGACCCGTTTCGGGCTGCAACGTTCATGTTGCAGAATTTTCAGACGACGAGTAAGGTGCTTTTAGGTCATGGTTCTATACTCAGTGATGCCGTTGGAGTTGATGGACTCACTTATCTTCCAAGCCTTCCGCTGTTATCGTTATTAGATGGCCTTATGCCATATTTATTGTAATAAGTTCTCTTTTGAGACACTCGATGTAATAAGTGTGTGATTGCTACTCTGTTATAAATCCTTCAAGTACTGTGTGGTGTCAGCATTACTGATCCAGGGATGACACCGGAGCACAGAGATTGGACCGTTTGAGGTCTGGTCGCTACAAGATGGTATCAGAGCACACGTTGACTGTAGGACACGATCACTAAGCTAAAGCCCTAGATCTCTACTCACTCTTCTCATTCTGACTTCTCATCTTTTCTACTCTTTTAGGATGGCGGATGCAAGGAACAAGTTCACACAACCGGATGAAGATACACCCTTTGGACGTCACTTGAAGGAAGTCACTAGATATCTGAACATCAGAGTACCAAGCTTCACCGGGACCTACAACGCGACTTTACCTGAAGAGGAGCGCTGGATGATTCAAGTTCAAGTTCCAGGAAGGACGTTCATGCCAGTCACTGAACCCATAGAATTTTCCTTTGATGCACCAACCTGGAGTCTAGGAAAGAGCATGGCAGCTCACATCGCCATGGGACGTATTGGAGAAGTTTACCGCAATGATCCCAAGGATACTATCTACCAGATTTGTGGGCGCCGAGAGGAGCAATGGGAGATGATCAGCACCAAGAAGGATAGATCAATCATAGCTTTCATCCAGGAGTTAAACCAGCACATTCCATGACAGGAGAACCAGATGTGCGCAGATATGATAGATCTGAAGAAGGCAAGGACAAGAATCACGGAACTGGAGGAAGAACTCAAGGCTACACGTGAAGATTATGAAGAGGAAATCGAAGTACTAGTGGATAAGAATGCTGACCTAACAATGAAGATCGGAATATTTATGGGAGGCCCTACACCAGTAGAAGAAGACGAAGAACCCAAGGAGATTCGCCCAAAAGACTACATCATTATCGACGACACAGACTCGGATCCAGATGATATCGATGATGTCTATGTTGATGAAGCTAGAGCAGATATCATGGGTCTGCAACCGAAGAATATTTCTAGTAGACCACCCCAACAGTAGTAGTAGTCCACCATGTAAATATAGTAGTTCGAGCACTTTTGCGATAGTTAGACTGATTGTATGCCCTTATTTGATTGAATGAAGTGATATTGTTTGCTTTCGCCTCATGTGCATATGGGTAGTGTTTTCTCTTTAGACCCCCTCTCTATTCTTAAATCTCATCTTTTCTAAACCCCTTAGATGCCTCCGAGACGTGACCCCGGATTTACCTTCCCACCGGAGCTCACTCAGTTGATCCAGCAGTAGAACACATTAATGCAGTTGCTAGTCCAGAATCAGAATCAGGGGAACAACAAACAACAACCCACCACCACCACCACCTGTTGATCACTTAGCCCGTTTTCTTAGGCTGAATCCGCCGGTGTTTTCCAGTAGCACCAAGCCTATAATAGCAGATGATTGGCTCCGCAAGACAGCAAGAGAGTTGACCACAGCAGGATGCACAAATGCGGAAAAGGTGAAGTTTGCCGCACATCAGCTTGACGGACCCGCAGCATCATGGTGGGAGAATTTCACAGCCACTTTCCCTATCGACACTGTCACATGGGACCAGTTCCAGCAGGCTTTCCGTACTGCCCATGTTTCAGCAGGAGCTATGGCCATGAAGAAGCGAGAGTTTCGCAACTTGCGCCAAGGAGGATGGACAGTTGGCCAGTATGTGGAGGACTTTAGTAAGCTAGCACGTTATGCCCCAGATGACGTTGCTACGGATGCAGCTAAGCAGGAGAAGTTTCTGGAAGGACTGAATGATGAGTTGAGCATGCAGTTGATGGTAGCAACCTTCAACAACTACCAGGAGTTGGTAGATCATGTTCTTATGATTGAAGGGAAGCAGCAGCAGATTGAGAACCTCAAGAGGAAGTATGGACAAGGAAAGTACAATTCTGGAGCTCAGCAGAAGCTACGTTTTACCCCTAGAATGGGAGGACATTTTCAGCATACTCATGGAGGAGGTAGCTCGCACAATCATAATGGCCCCAAGAATGGTAATGAGAATGGAGGAAGCAACGGCCAGAACCGTACCAACCCATCAACCCCAGCCAAAAGAGACCTGAGCCAAGTCACTTGCTTTAAGTGCCAAAAGACCGGACATTATGCCAATGAATGCCCTGAATGCCAGAATGGAAATGGCAATGGAAGCTCTGGGAAGAAGTCAAACCCTTTCAATAGGGGACAGGTGAACCACGTTAACGTGGAGGAGGTTGAAGAGCAGCCGGATGCTGTAATCGGTAAGTTTTTGGTTAAGACATTTACTACAATCATTCTTTTTGATACTGGTGCATCGCATTCATACATATCAAGGGAATTTGCGGATAAGTATAACCTGCCCACTAAGGTTCTTAGAACAGCTATGTTAGTAAGCTCACCAGGAGCGGATTATATGGCCAGTAAGGGATGTTTTCAAGTGCCATTGAGTATAGGTAGGCATGTGTTTCCCTTGGATTTGATCATTTTGGAATCACAAGGTTTGGATGTAATTCTGGGTATGGATTGGCTGTCAATGTATGGAGGAAACATCGATTGCGCTAGTAAGTCAATTTTGCTTATCACCCCAGAAGGAAGAAGGATCAAGTATGTATCCCGACATGTGCCTAAAAGGACTCAAGTAAATTCGTTAACAGGAGTTGTGCAGGAGGAAGTACCCGTAGTGAAGGATTTCCCTGATGTATTTTCAGAGGAGTTGCCGGGCATGCCACCGGATAGAGACATTAAGTTTTTGATTGAGCTTTTGCCAGGCACATGACCAATATCTAAGAGACCATACAGGATGCCCGCAAAAGATTTGGAGGAGATTAAGAAGCAGATTAAAGAGTTACTGGATAAAGGTTATATTCGCCCAAGTTCTTCACCTTGGGGATCGCCAGTACCTTTAGTGGAGAAGAAGGATGGATCGTTAAGGATGGTTGTTGATTATCGAGGATTGAATGAAGTAACGATCAAGAACAAGTACCCACTACCAATGACCAATGATCTGTTTGATCGATTGCAAGGAGCTAAGGTATTTTCCAAGATCGATCTGCGATCAGGATACCATCAGTTGAAGATACGAGAATAGGATATACCTAAGACGGCTTTTACCACCAGGTATGGGCTGTACGAGTACACCGTTATGTCATTTGGCCTGACTAACGCACCGCATATTTTATGAACATGATGAACAAAGTGTTTATGGAGTTTTTGGATAAGTTCGTCGTAGTGTTCATTGATGATATTCTGGTTTACTCGAAGAATGAAGAGGAGCATAAGGAGCATTTGCGTTTGGTACTTGGGAAGCTCAGAGAACATCAGTTATATGCCAAGTTTAGCAAATGTGAATTTTGGTTGAAGGAAGTTGGATTTCTCGGACACGTTATATCCGGAGAAGGTATAGTAGTAGATCCCACCAAGGTTGAAACTTTGACAAACTGGGAAGCCCCAACAACAGTTGGAGAGATCCGGAGTTTTCTTGGACTCGCAGGATACTACCGGAGATTCATTGAAAATTTCTCGAGGATTGCGAAGCCTATGACGGAGTTGTTGAAGAAGGATACCAAGTTCAAATGGACTGAGGAATGTGAGGTTAGTTTCCAGGAGTTGAAGAAACGTTTGGTTACCTCACCAGTGTTGATTTTGCCGGATCAGATCAAGGATTATGGGGTGTATTGTGACGCTTCACGTCGAGGACTTGGAGCAGTGCTTATGCAGGAAGGAAGAATTGTTTCATATGCCTCACGGCAGCTTAAGCCGCATGAGTTAAATTATGCCACACATGATTTGGAGTTAGCAGCCGTAGTGCATGCATTGAAAACTTGGAGACACTTTCTAATTGGAAACCATTGTGAAGTGTACATGGATCACAAGAGTTTGAAGTACATTTTCACACAGAAGGAGTTGAATCTCAGGCAAAGGAGATGGTTGGAGCTCATCAAGGATTATGATATGAGATTGCATTATCACCCTGGAAAGGCTAACATAGTAGCCGATGCGCTGAGCCGTAAAAGTCATGTCAACACCTTAATGATGGGAGAATTACCAAGGGAGTTAGCCGAAAATCTTCATGAGCTATGTTTGGAGATAGTTCCGAGAGTCTATGTAGCAGCATTAGAGATTCAGTCTACCTTGATGGATAAGATCAGAGAAGCCCAGAAGACTGACAAGGAGATTGCTTCTATTAAGGAGAAAATGAACAAACGAAAAGCTAAAGGATTTGGTGAGGATGAGCACGATACCTTATGGTTTGAAGACCGTGTTTATGTGCCCAATGACCCGGAGATCAGCAAGTTAATTCTGTAGGAGGCCCATGATTCACCATATTCAATTCACCCAGGAAATACCAAGATGTATTTGGATTTGAAGGATACTTTCTGGTGGACCAGAATGAAGAAGGATATTGCGGAGTATGTAGTAGTTTGTGATGTATGTCAGAGAGTAAAGGCAGAGCATCAGAAGCTAGCAGGATTGCTACAGCCATTGCCAATACCCGAATGGAAGTGGGATAAGTTAGGCATGGATTTTATCACAGGATTGCCCAGAACTCGTTCAGGCTATGACTCGATTTGGGTTGTAGTCGATCGTTTGACAAAGGTAGCTCATTTCATCCCAGTGAAGACTACCTACACTAGTGCCAAGTTGGCAAAGATATACATGACCAGGATCGTATGTCTGCACGGAGTTCCAAGGAGCATTGTATCAGATAGAGGAACCCAGTTTACCTCAAAGTTCTGGAATCAGTTGCATGAAACTTTGGGTACCAGGCTAGAGTTCAGTACAGCTTTCCATCCGCAGACAGATGGACAGACCGAGAGAGTCAATCAGATTTTGGAGGATATGCTGAGAGCTTGTGCGCTAGATTACGGATCTAGTTGGGACGAGAATTTGCCATACGCAGAGTTCTCTTACAACAACAGTTATCAATCCAGTTTGAAGATGGCCCCTTTCGAAGCCTTGTACGGAAGGAGGTGCAGGACCCCATTGTCGTGGGATGAAGTTGGAGACCGCCAGTTGTTTGGACCGGATCTGATTAAGGAGTCTGAACAGAAGGTGAAATTGATTCGCGATAGGCTCAAGGTAGCCCAGTCCAGGCAGAAGAGCTACGCAGATTCTAAACGCAAGGAGACAGTTTACGAAGTCGGAGACCGAGTTTATCTTCGAGTATCTCCACTTCGAGGAGTTAAGCGCTTTGGAGTTAAGGGAAAGTTAGCGCCACGTTTTGTAGGACCATACAAGGTTTTGGAGCGTATGGGAGAAGTAGCCTATAAGTTGGAATTGCCCGAAGGATTGTCAGGAGTTCACGATGTATTCCATGTTTCCCAGTTGAAGAAGTGCCACGCAGAGATGGCTGATATACCGCTGAGAGACACAGTGCCGCTGGAAGCGATTCAGTTGGACAGTGATTTGACCTATGAGGAGAAACCAGTCAAGATTCTTGAGTATGCCAGCCGAGTCACCCGCAGCAAGGTTATCAAGTTTTGCAAAGTTCAGTGGAGCCACCACACGGAGGATGAAGCCACCTGGGAGCGAGAGGAAGATCTGCTGAAGGACCACCCTCACCTATTTTCTAGCCAACCCGAATCTCGAGGGCGAGATTCATCTTAAGGGGGGTAGGTTTGTAACATCCCAAATTTTCAATTTGGAATGTTATACATTAGATCATCATTGCATATCATATTTATTTGCATTTTGGTTGATCCTAGAAATTCTACGCAACTCAAGGACCCTCGGAGAGAGTTGGGGATTTCGTTATTTTCATATTTGAGTTTTCTCAAATTTTGAAAATAGGATCATTTGATTTTATTTATTTTATCTTCAATTATTTCTATTATAAAAATATGAGAGAGGGAATAAAATGACTTTCCCAAAATAAAGAAATATTGAGGATTTAATAATAAAATCAAATAAGATTTTATTTTGGATTTATTTGCTATTTTATTTGAATTTAGGAAAAATGCACGTTTTTCAAAATTGCATTCAGGCCCAAATAAATGTTCATCCTGTGCGGCTTGATTTTAGAAGCCGGGAAAATTTTATTTTGGGATTTTTGGAGTCCATTTAGTATTCCTTTTGTTTGTTTTTCTGCGCGTAATAATTTTTTTTTTAAAAAGCGAACCGACTACGGGCCGTGTTTGGCCCGGACTCCTCAGGGGGGGGGCTTTATATAGTGCGCCCCGGGGCCGAATCAGCCCAAGTCGCCGCCGCCCTAACCCTAAGCCGCGCCCGAGCCCAGCCGCCGCCGCCGCCCGCCGCCGCCGGTGCCCCGCCGCCGCCGACGAGGTCGATCCCACCGCCGCCGCCGTTTTTTTAGAAAAACCGTTCAGTTTTTTCGTCAGTTTTTTAGATCCGTTTTTAGATAGATCGGTTTTTTTGGTTTAGTTAATTAGCGAGCGTTCGCTCATTCGTTCATTTTAACGAACGCGTTCATCGTTTAGATCCAGATAACGAACGTTCGTTCATTAATCTGTTCGTCGTTTTTCTTTTTCTCGAATTATCTGCGATTATTTCCGATCGTGATTTCTGATCCAATTTTCGTTTTAGTATAACTTTTTGCTCTATTATCGGAATCAGGCGATTCAAGTGCCTGGAGTTTCGTCTCGAAACCCTCTTTCTGTTTAACCAACTCAAACAAGTTTTTGCCTGTAAAATTTGACCTAGATCCGGAATAGTAAACAAAGCTTGTTTCTTTTGCCGTTTGTCTTTCGTTGCTTCGTTCGATTTGGTTCTTTTTGCCAACCGGAGGTCTTAAGTTGAACTTTCTGGTTAGATCTCTTATTTGAGTTTTACCTGTGCATTAGTTGAGTACTTATTGTATGCTTGTTTGTTTGCGATAGAGTACCCGGAGTGCGCCGCTTGCTACTTCGAATCGCTAGGTTTTGCGGATCACCAGCAAGGCAAGTAACACTTTGATCATACCTCCTACTACCCAGTTTTATTGCATTAGATCAATCCTCACACATTGCATGATTAGGATCTAATTAAATTGTGGGTTTTGGGAAGTAGATGAGGTAGTACCTATTACCTGTTATTATCAAACCCTTGGGAGTTACTTCTACGTTTGCTTATATTGCCATGCTATGCTAGTAGACGTGGATTGGGTGAGTGTATCCATGACAGATGTGAGATTGTTAAATTAATGGTTTATCTAAGGTGGCAACTTAAACACACATCTGGGTGGATTGAGGCACCTGGGTATTCCAGCGATTGCCTGTTTTTCTTTTGGACCGCCACCCAGGCTCAAAGGGATCATGAGATTATTCATACTAGAAACTTCCGTGTGCAGCCACAAGCTACTATGGGCTCTAGCATAGTTGATTAAGTTGTGCGAACTCTTACAGTGGTAGACTAGCAGATGTAGGGGAAAGTAGGTGTAACGGTCTACCCGATCGTAAGGTGCTAGCGCTTCTGAAAGACTATGTCTCGGTCATCCATTTCTCAAACACCATGAAGTACGAGAATCCCAACGGAGAATACCGGGTCTTGTGGGGAAAAGTGCGCAAACCTCTGCAGAGTGTATAAACTAATCATGGTTAGCCGTGTCCCCGGTTATGGACATCTTGAGTATCTAGTACTTGGATTATCATGTGAATCTCATCATGTTACTCTAATTAATTTGTTGGGTTTTTTAATGATGATGTTTAATTGGGATTGAGAGGGTGTCTACACTCTCAATGTTTAATAACCACCATGATAGTTAAATAAAATTCATTCCTTTGCAGTAAGGAAAATTTGGCTTTATGCAAAACTGTAACCTTAGAGCTTTCCACCAGCCAAATATGCATGTGGTATAGCCTTATTTTTTCATTGCTCTCTATGTGTTACATTGCCAGCATATTCCATGTGCTGACCCGTTTCAGGATGCAACGTTCATGTTGCAGACTTTTTAGACGACGAGTAAGGTGCTTTTAGGTCATGGTTCTATACTCAGTGATGCCGTTGGAGTTTATGGACTCACTTATCTTCCAAGCCTGCCGCTGCTATCGTTATTAGATGGCCTTATGCCATATTTATTGTAATAAGTTCTCTTTTCAGACACTCGATGTAATAAGTGTGTGATTGCTACTCTGTTATAAATCCTTCAAGTACTGTGTGGTGTCAGCATTACTGATCCAGGGATGACACCGGAGCACAGAGATTGGACCGTTTGAGGTCTGGTCGCTACATTAAATAAAGCAAAAATAGTATTTTTTCTGTCTGTTTTCTGAATTATCCATGCAATAAAAAATACCCCAAAAATAGAAGTTCTCCAAATGCCCTGAAATTTAAGTATGATTTTTTCTGGAATATTTGAGAATATCTGGCACTGAGAACACAGCAGGGGGAGCAAGCACCTGACCACGAGGGTCGAGGGCGCGCCCTACCCCCCTGGGCGCCCCTGTCTCATGGGCCCATGGTGGCTCCCCTCCACTTATTCTAGCTACCACACACTCCTTCTTCCTCCCACAAACATCACTAACCAGCTCAAACCCGGGTCCAAGCTCATCTTGCTGCCATTTTCGATCTCCTTTCTCAAAGCTCCATTCACAAAACTGCTTTGGGAGATTGCTCTTTGGTATGTGACTCCTCGAATGGTCCAATTAGTTTTTGTTCTAGTGCTTTATTCATTGCAAATCTTTGCTGCTTAGGTGACCCTGTTCTTGAGCTTGCATGTCAAATTTATATGGTCAAAAGTTGTCGGAGTAATCGACCACGGGTACCCCGAGGACGGCAAGACGATATTTCAAGACATCGGGGCTAGCAAAGCCCCTCAGTCTGCCTGCCGGCTGCCGACTGCGCCAACCAGCCGGCTGTTGACTACGCCAAGCAGCCGGCTGCCGACTGCGCCAACCAGCCGGCTGCCGACTGCGCCAACCAGTCGGCTGCCGACTGCGCCAACCAGCCGGCTGCCGACTGCAGCCCGACCCGACACCGACAAGACACTGACGAGACGGATGTACCCGAGCACTATTCATGCGTCATCTCAGTCATCATGTATAGTGTCACTTGTCCCCTGGCACTATTTATGAAGTGACGCAGGGGACAAGCATGACACCCCACCATGCCTTGCCCATGCCACCACTTAGCTTAGATGATAAGCTAGCCACACTATATATATGAGCATCCATCCATCCATTCGGGAAGATACACAGATGGACTCACTCACACACACACTCACGGCCACAAGCCATGGCCATACATGGCCGGCCACTAGCACGCCTCGAATAGGCATATACCAGATCAGATGCATTGGGCACTGATCCCAGATACAGCTCCAGGAGCACTTTGTACTGCCCAATGTACACCCCAGATAGATACACTCAGACATGCAGTAGTAGGAGTATTATCTCTACGGAGAGCTCCGAAGCTGGGTAAACCACCGCGTGCTACTCGCATACCCGCTCCCGGGCCTATCAACAGCAGTCTTACCCACACACTAAGCCCTTGTGGCATCTATCGACTCGCAAGCCCCCAGTGAGAAATACCACGACAAAAGTAGTTTTAATGCATGGTATATCCTCTAGGCACTTGTAGGAGCAGATGCTATTAATTTTGTTGAGTTTGGTTCACTTTTATTTTGAAGTTACTAAAAATTTCAGAATTTTTTAGAAAAAGATGAAGAGATTTTTGAGGGGCTCATCGAGCCGAAGCTCGAGGGATAAGCAAAATGAGGAGGATAAGAGGCCCAAATATAATCTCCCTCGCACCACGGAAGTTCGGCCGTGTGAATGGCCTTGTGATAATTTCTTGAGAGCGACCGAGATTTATGATGATTTTTATGAGCTAGCTGAGAATGCAGGCCTCACCGCCTTCCTCCACGATCAACGCAAACATTATATCTTACTCACCAATATCTTTGTGCAAAACTTTCATTTCCATGCTAGGAGCACACCACCTACGGTGGAATTTTATTTATATGATGAGCATAAGGAGATGTCACTTCGTGGTTTTTGTCAGGTTTGTTTGATCCCTTTCGAGGGCAGTGTAGAGGAACCACATTGTGACGATGTGGATGGGTTTATTGATACCATTGTTGTAGGGGAAATGAAGAAGGTTTCCGACACACGAATTACTAGCATACACTTTCCTGTTCCATGTTACTTTGCCATATTTGCTAGTAGATGCTTAATTGGGTGCGGAAACTGTGGAAACCTGAGTGACCCTAATATTGTTATTTTGTGCCATGCCTTATTTCGTGATGACACATTTAGTATGGGCGCTATTGTTGCAAAGCAGTTAAATCTTAACCGTACTAAGGGCCCCGTCCTTGGAGGCATCTTCGCCTCGCGCCTCACTGCACACTTTAACATACCTATTAGGCATTATGAGAAGGAAGAGAAGTTGCTGCCTCCTGTTTATCTAGATTATAAGAGTATGGTAGCACATGACTTTATTGTTAAGAATAGGGAAAAGGAGCTTAAGTACAAATTAATATTTGGTAAAAACCATCCTGAGACTATTACCTTGCCCGCTCCTTCCTTATTTGATTTATCTGTAGGCAAGTACCTTGTTCCGTTCGAGGCCATTCACGCCTACTAGAACCCTACATCAGCTACAGAGCCAGAGCCGGAACCACAATTTGATCCTCCACGATAGTCTGATTACCAGTGGGATCCGGAGGTGATTGCCAACCAGTGGCAATCCCAGGCTTCTTCACAGTACGACCCCAACTATTACTTTGGATATCCGCCAGGCCAGCCGTGGTCATAGACCAACTTAGGCCAAAAGCCTAAGCTTGGGGGAGTACGTATTTCTCACCGACATTACATTCATGTTCACACACTCATTGCTAGTTGTCAGTGCTCATACTTTTTCATTGTATCATCCATGCTAGTTTATTTTCCTTTTTATGATTTCTTCTTGTGTGTTTAATAAACCTTAAGAAAAAACAAAAAAATAGTTGTAGCTTTTAGCTAGTTTACTTTCCATGCCTATTGTAGTAGTAACTAAAAAGAAAACCCAAAAAGATTTCTCGTTCTTCTTTTGTTTGTTGGGAGCTTTCCCATGTAAATAGTTTTATTTCTTTTCTTTTCTTTGGGGGTCGAGAGGAGAAGGCCATGATTAAAATGTTAAAGTGGCTCTTATATGCAGTATTGTTGATCTGACAAAAGAGCCCATATTACCTTGTCTTCTCTCTTGAATTGAATGCGTGTAGATTCTAGCTTAGTCCAATACATGTGCACTATTATTATTATCCACACTATTCAGTCGTGCAAGTGAAAGGCAATAATGATGATTATATGATGAACTTATTGTTGGGGAACGCAGTAATTTCAAAAAAATTCCTACACACACGCAAGATCATGGTGATGCATAGCAACGAGAGGGGAGAATGTGATCTACGTACCCTCGTAGACCGATAGCGGAAGCGTTATGACAACGCGGTTGATGTAGTCGTACGTCTTCACGGCCCGACCGATCAAGCACCGAAACTACGGCACCTTCGAGTTTTAGCACATGTTCAGCTCGATGACGATCCCCGGACTCCGATCCAGCAAAGTGTCAGGGAAGAGTTCCGTCAGCACGACGGCGTGGTGACGATCTTGATGTTCTACCGTCGCAGGGCTTCGCCTAAGCACCGCTACAATATTATCGAGGAGTATGGTGGAAGGGGGCACCGCACACGGCTAAGAAAACGATCATGTGGATCAACTTGTGTGTCTATGGGGTGCCCCTTGGCCACGTATATAAAGGAGTGGAGGAGGGGGGAGAGGGCCGGCCCCTATGGTGCGCCCTGGAGGAGTCCTACTCCCACCGGGAGTAGGATTCCCCCCCCCTTCCAAGTAGTAGGAGTAGGAGACAAGGAAGGGGAAGAGGGAAGAGAAGGAAGGAGGGGGCGCCGCCCTCCCCTTAGTCCAATTCGGACTAGTCAATGGGGGGGCGCACGGCCTGCCTCTCCCTCTCCCCTAAAGCCCAATAAGGCCCATATACTTCTTGCCCCGTATTCCCGTAACTCCCCGGTACTCCGAAAAATACCCGAACCACCCGGAACCTTTCCGATGTCCGAATATAGTCGTCCAATATATCGATCTTTACATCTCGACCATTTCGAGACTCCTCGTCATGTCCCCGATCTCATCCGGGACTGCGAACTCCTTCGGTACATCAAAACTCATAAATTCATAATATAACTGTCATCGAAACCTTAGGCGTGCGGACCCTACGGGTTCGAGAATAATGTAGACATGACCGAGACATGTCTCCGGTCAATAACCAATACCAGAACCTGGATGCTCATATTGGCTCCTACATATTCTATAAAGATCATTATCGGTCAGACCGTATAACAACATACGTTGTTCCCTTTGTCATCGGTATGTTACTTGCCCGAGATTCGATCGTCGGTATCTCAATACCTAGTTCAATCTCGTTACCGGCAAGTCTCTTTACTCGTTTCGTAATACATCATCTCACAACTAACTCATTAGTTGCAATGCTTGCAAGGCTTATGTGATGTGCATTACCGAGAGGGCCCAGAGATACCTCTCCGACAATCGGAGTGACAAATCCTAATCTTGAAATACGCCAACCCAACATGTACCTTTGGAGACACCTGTAGAGCTCCTTTATAATCACCCAGTTACGCTGTGACGTTTGGTAGCACACAAAGTGTTCCTCCGGCAAACGGGAGTTGCATAATCTCATAGTCATAGGAACATGTATAAGTCTTGAAGAAAGCAATAGCAACATACTAAACGATCGGGTGCTAAGCTAATGGAATGGGTCATGTCAATCAGATCATTCACCTAATGATGTGATCTCGTTAATCAAATAACAACTCTTTTGTTCATGGTTAGGAAACATAACCATCTTCGATTAACGAGCTAGTCAAGTAGAGGCATACTAGTGACACTCTGTTTGTCTATGTATTCACACATGTATTATGTTTCTGGTTAATACAATTCTAGCATGAATAATAAAAATTTATAATGAAATAAGGAAATAAATAATAACTTTATTATTGCCTCTAGGGCATATTTCCTTCAGTCTCCCACTTGCACTAGAGTCAATAATCTAGTTCACATTGCCATGTGATTTGACACCAATAGTTCACATCATTATGTGAGCAACACTCAAAGGGTTTACTAGAGTCAATAATCTAGTTCACATCGCTATGTGATTAACACCCAAAGAGTACTAAGGTGTGATCATGTTTTGCCTATGAGAGAAGTTTAGTCAACGGGTCTGCCATATTCAGATCCATATGTATTTTGCAAATTTCTATGTCAACAATGCTCTGCACGGAGCTACTCTAGTTAATTGCTCCCACTTTCAATATGTATCTAGATCGAGACTTAGAGTCATCCAGATCTGTGTCAAAACTTGCATCGACGTAAATTTTTACGACGAACCTTTTGTCACCTCCATAATTGAGAAATATTTCCTTATTCCACTAAGGATAATTTTGACCGCTGTCCAGTGATCTACTCTTAGATCACTATTGTACTCCCTTGCTTAACTCAGTGTAGGGTATACAATAGATCTGGTACACAGCATGGCATACTTTATAGAACCTATGGCTGAGGCATAGGGAATGTTTTTCATTCTCTTTCTATCTTCTGCCGTGGTCGGGCTTTGAGTCTTACTCAATTTCACACCTTGTAACACAACCAAGAACTCTTTCTTTGACTGTTCCATTTTTGAACTACTTCAAAATATTGTTAAGGTATGTACTCATTGAAAAAACTTATCAAGCGTCTTGATCTATCTCTATAGATCTTGATGCTTAATATGTAAGCAGCTTCACCGAGGTCTTTCTTTGAAAAAACTTCTTTCAAAACACTCCTTTATGCTTTGCAGAATAATTCTACATTATTTCCGATCAACAATATGTCATTCACATATACTTATCAGAAATGTTGTAGTGCTCCCACTCACTTTCTTGTAAATACAGGCTTCACCGCAAGTCTGTATAAAAATGTATGCTTTGATCATCTCATCAAAGCGCATATTCCAACTCCGAGATGCTTGCACCAGTCCCTAGATGGATCGCTGGAGCTTGCACATTTTTAGCACCTTTAGGATTGACAAAACCTTCTGGTTGTATCATATACAACTCTTCTTTAATAAATCCATTAAGGAATGCAGTTTTGTTTATCCATTTGCCGGATTTCATAAAATGCGGCAATTGCTAACATGATTCGGACAGACTTAAGCATAGATACGAGTGAGAAACTCTCATCATGGTCAACACCTTGAACTTGTCGAAAACCTTTTTGCGACAATTCTAGCTTTGTAGATAGTAACACTACTATCAGCGTCCGTCTTCCTCTTGAAGATCCATTTAATCTCAATGGCTCGCCGATCATCGGGCAAATCCATCAAAGTCCATACTTTGTTCTCATACATGGATCTCATCTCAGATTTCATGGCCTCAAGCCATTTCGCGGAATCTGGGCTCATCATCACTTCCTCATAGTTCGTAGGCTCGTCATGGTCAAGTAACATGACCTCCAGAACTGGATTACTATACCACTCTGGTGCGGATCTCACTCTGGTTTACCTACGAGGTTCGGTAGTAACTTGATCTGAAGTTACATGATCATCATCATTAGCTTCCTCACTAATCGGTCTAGTAGTCACAGGAACAAATTTCTATGATGAACTACTTTCCAATAAGGGAGCAGGTACAGTTACCTCATCAAGTTCTACTTTCCTCCCACTCACTTCTTTCGAGAGAAACTCCTTCTCTAGAAAGGATCCATTCTCAGCAATGAATAACTTGCCTTCGGATCTGTGATAGAAGGTGTACCCAACAGTCTCCTTTGGGTATCCTATGAAGACATATTTCTCCGATTTGGGTTTGAGCTTATCAGGATGAAACTTTTTCATATAAGCATCACAACCCCAAACTTTAAGAAACGACAACTTTGGTTTCTTGCCAAACCAAAGTTCAGATTGTGTTGTCTCAACAGATTTAGATGGTGCCCTATTTAATGTGAATGCAGCTGTCTCTAATGCATAACCCCAAAACGATAGTGGTAGATCGGTAAGAGACATCATAGATCACACCATATCTAATAAAGTACGGTTATGACGTTCAGACACACCATTACATTGTGGTGTTCCAGAAGGCGTGAGTAGTGAAACTATTTCACATTGTTTTAACTGAAGGCCAAACTCGTAACTCAAATATTTTACTTCTGCGATCATATCGTAGAAACTTTTATTTTTGTTACGATGATTCTCCACTTCACTCTGAAATTCTTTGAACTTTTCAAATATTTCAAACTTGTGTTTCATCAAGTAGATATACTCATATCTACTCAAATCATCTGTGAAGATTAGAAAATAATGATACCTGCCACGAGCCTCAATATTCATCGGACCACATACATCAGTATGTATGATTTCCAACAAATCTGTTACTCTCTCCATAGTACCGGAGAACGGCATTTTAGTCATCTTGCCCATGAGGCATGGTTCGCAAGTACCAAGTGATTCATAATCAAGTGGTTCCAAAAGTCCATCAGTATGGAGTTTCTTCATGCGCTTTACACCGATATGACCTAAATGGCAGTGCCACAAATAAGTCGCTGTAACATCCCAAATTTTCAATTTGGAATGTTATACATTAGATCATCATGCATATCATATTTTATTTTGCATTTTGGTTGATCCTAGAAATTCTACGCAACTCAATGACCCACGGAGAGAGTTGGGGATTTTGTTATTTTCATATTTGAGTTCTCTCAAATTTTGAGAATAGGATCATTTGATTTTATTTATTTTATCACCAATTATTTCTACTACAAAAATATGAGAGAGGGAATAAAATGACTTTCCCAAAATAAAGAAATATTGAGGATTTAATAATAAAATCAAATAAGATTTTATTTCGGAGTTTTTCGGTGTTTTATTTGAATTTAGGAAAAATGTGGGATTTCCAAAACTGCATTTAGCTCCCAAATAAATGTTCACCTTGTGCGGCTTGATTTTAGAAGCCCGTGAAAATTTATTTCGGAATTTTTAGAGTCTGTTTAATATTTCTTTTTATTTTTCTTCTGAGCGGAATAATTAAAAAAACGAACCGACTTCGGGCCGTACCCGAGCGGGACACCGCCCGGGGGCAGCCTTTAAATAGCGCCGCCCCGAGCTGCCCCAGCCCATCAGCCCCGCCTCGATCCGCGCGCGTCGCCGGAGCCGCCGCCGCCGACGATCCCGCCGCCCGAGGTTCGTCGCGCCTTATTTTCCATGCCAAAAAGAAAAAAAAAGTCGGCGTTCGTCGTTTTTCTTTTTCTCGGATTAAATCCGCGATTTTTCTGATCGCGATTCCTGATCCGATTTTCGTTTTAGTTTAACTTTTCGCTCGTTTATCGGAATCAAGCGATTCAAGCGCCTAGGGATTCGTCTCGAAACCCTCTATCCGTTTAACCAACTTAAACAAGGTTTTGCTACTGTAAAATTTGCCCTAGATCCAGATTACTAGAACGAAGTTGTTTTCTTTCGCCATTTGTCTTTCGTTGCTTCGTTCGATTTGATTCTTTTTGCCAACCGGAGTTCTTAAGTTGAACCTTCTGGTTAGATCTCTTATTTGAGTTTTACCCGTGCATTAGATGAGTACTTATTGTATGCTTGTTTGTTTGTCTGCGATAGAATACCCGAAGTGCACCGCCTATTACTTTGAATCGTTAGGTTTCGCGGATCATTAGCAAGGCAAGTAACACTTTGATCATACCTTTTCTACTACCCAGTTTTATTGCATTAGATCAATCCTCACACATTGCATGATTAGGATCTAATTAAATTGTGGGATGGGAAGTAGATGAGGTAGTACCTATTACCTGTTTATTATCAAACCTTTGGGAGTTACTTCTACGTTTGCTTATTATGCCATGCTATGCTAGTAGACGTGGATTGGGTGAGTGAAATCCATGGCAGATGTGAGATTGTTAATTAATGGTTTATCTAAGGTGGCAACTTAAACACACATCTGGGTGGATTGAGGCACCTGGGTATTCCAGGACTTGCCTGTTTTCTTTGGACCGCCACCCAAGCTCAAAGGGATCATGAGACTATTCATACTAGAAACTTCCGTGTGCAGCCACAAGCTCATATGGGCTCTAGCAGAGTTGAATAAGTTGTGCAAACTCTTACAATGGTAGACTAGCAGATGTAGGGGATGTAGGTGGTATGGTCTACCCGATCGTAAGGTGCTAGCGCTTCTGAAAGACTATGTCTCGGTCATCCGTCTTCTCAGACACCATGTAGTGCGAGAAACCAAATGGAGGCGATTGAGTCTTGTGGGGAAAAGTGCGCAAACCTCTGCAGAGTGTAATAAACTAATCATGGTTAGCCGTGTCCCCGGTTATGGACATCTTGAGTATCTAGTACTTGGATTTTCATGTGAATCTCAACATGTTACTCTAAATTAATTTTGTTGGGTTATGTTTAATGATGATATTTAATTGGGATTGAGAATGCTGTCAACCATTCTCAATGTTTAACAACCACCATGTTAGTTAAATAAATTTATTCCTTTGAAGTAGGGAAAAATTGGCTTTACGCAAAAACAGTAACCATAGAGCTTTCCACCAGCCAAATATGCATATAGTATAGCTGTTCCATTCCATTACTCTCTATGTGTTACCTTGCCAACATATTCCATGTGCTGACCCGTTTCGGGCTGCAACATTAATGTTGCAGACTTTTCAAACGATGATTAAGGAGTTTTTAGGTCGTGGTTCTATACTCAGTGATGCCGTTGGAGTTGATGGACTCACTTATCTTCCAAGCCTTCCATTGTTATCATTATTAGATGGCCTTAAGCCATATTTATTGTAATAAGTTCTCTTTTGAGACACTCGATGTAATAAGTGTGTGATTGCTACTCTGTTATAAATCCTCCGAGTACTGTGTGGTGTCAGCATTACTGATCCAGGGATGACACCGGAGCATAGAGATCAGACTGTTTAAGGTCTGGTCGCTACAGAGATGGTATCAGAGCACACGCTGACTGTAGGACATGACCACTAAGCACAAGACCTAGATCACTATTCACTCTCTTCTCTCCTGACTTCTCATCTTTTCTACTCTTTAGGATGGCGGATGCAAGGAACAAGTTCACACAACCGGATGAAGATACACCCTTTGGACGCCACTTGAAGGAAGTCACTAGATACCTGAATATAGGAGTACCAAGCTTCACGGGAACCTACAACGCCACTTTACCTGAAGAAGAGCGCTGGATGATTCAAGTTCAAGTTCCAGGAAGGACGTTCATGCCAGTCACTGAGCCCATAGAGTTTTCTTTTGATGCACCAACTTGGAGTCTAGGAAAGAGCATGGCAACTCACATCGCCATGGGACGCATTGGAGAAGTCTACCGCGAGGACCTCAAGGATACTATCTACCAGATTTGTGGGTGCCGAGATGAACACTGGGAGATGATCAACACCAGGAAGGATAGATCAATCGCGGCTTTTATCCAGGAGTTAAATCAGCACATTTGACTACAGGAGAACCAGATGTGCGCCGACATGATAGACCTGAAGAAGGCTAAGACTAGAATCAAGGAACTGGAGAAAGAACTCAAGGCTACACGTGAAGATTATGAAGAGGAAATTGAAGTATTGGTGGAGAAGAATAACGACCTGATCAAGAAGATTGGAATATTTATGGGAGACCCTACGCTAGTAGATGAAGACGAAGAACCCCAGAAAATTAGCCCGAAAGACTACATCATCATCGATGGCACCGACTCGGAAGCAGATAGTAGCGATGATGACTATGTTGATGAAGCTGGAGCAGATATTATGGAGTCAACAACCTAAGAATATTTCTAGTAGACTACCTCATCAACAGTAGTAGTCCACCATGTAAATATAGTAGTCCGAGCACTTTTGCGATAGATAGATCGATTGTATGCCCTTGTTTGATTGATTGAAGTGAATTGTTTGCTTTTGCCTCATGTGCATATGGGTAGTGTTTTCTCTTTAGACCCCCTCTATTCTTATATCTCATCTTTTCTAAACCCTCAGATGCCTCCGAGACGTGACCCCGGATTTGCCTTCCCACCGGAGCTCACCCAATTGATTCAGCAGCAAAACTCATTGATGCAGTTGCTAGTCCAAAATCAGAACCAGGGGAACAACAACAAAAACCCACCCCCACCACCACCTGTTGACCACTTAGCCCATTTTCTTAGGCTGAACCCGCTGGTGTTTTCCAGTAGCGCCGAGCCTATAGTAGCAGATGATTGGCTCCGCAAGACAGCTAGGGAGTTGACTACAGCAGGATGCACAGATGCGGAGAAGGTGAAGTTTGCCGCACATCAGTTAGAAGGACCCGCAGCATCATGGTGGGAGAATTTCACAGCCACTTTCCCTGTAGACACTGTCACATGGGACCAGTTTCAGCAGGCTTTTCGTACTGCACACGTTTCAGCAGGAGCTATGACCATGAAGAAGCCTGAGTTTCGCAACTTGCGCCAAGGAGGAAGGACAGTTGGCCAGTATGTGGAGGAATTTAGTAAGCTAGCATGTTATGCCCCAGATGACATCGCTATGGATGCGGCTAAGCAGGAGAAGTTTCTGGAAGGACTAAATGATGAGTTGAGCATGCAGTTGATGGTAGCAACCTTCAACAACTACCAGGAGTTGGTAGATCATGCTCTTATGATTGAAGGGAAGCAGCAGCAAATTGAGAATCGCAAGAGGAAGTATGGACAAGGAAAGTACAATTCAGAAGCTCAGCAGAAGCCACGTTTTACCCCTAGACCGGAAGGACATTTTCAGCATACCCATGGAGGAGGTAGCTCGCACAATCACAATGGCACCAAGAATGGTAATGGCAATGGAGGAAGCAACGGCCAGAACCGCACCAATCCCTCAACCCCCGCCAAGAAGGACCTAAGCCAAGTCACTTGTTTTAAGTGTTCGAAGACAGGACATTATGCAAATGAATGTCCGGAATTGCAAAATGGAAATAGCAATGGAAGTTCTGAGAAGAAGCCGAACCCTTTTAACAGGGGACAGGTGAACCACGTTAGCGTGGAGGAGGTTGAAGCTCAGCCCGATGCAGTAATAGGTAAGTTTTTGGTTAAGTCATTTACTGCACTCGTTCTTTTTGATACTGGCGCATCGCATTCATACATCTCAAGGGGATTTGTGGATAAGTATAACCTATCAACTCAAGCCCTTAGGTCATCCATGTTAGTAACCTTGCCCGGAGCAGAGTATGTGGCTAGTCTATGGTGTGATCGGTTACCATTAAGGATTGGTAACTATGTTTTTCCCTCAGACCTAATAGTATTGGAATCTCAAGGATTGGATGTGATATTAGGCATGGATTGGTTATCAAAGTATGAAGGGAATATTGAGTGTGCTAGTAATTCAATTTTTCTTACCACCCCAGAAGGGAGAAGGATCAAGTATGTATCCCGGCATGTGCCAAAGAGGACTCAAGTAAATTGCCTAACAGGAGTTGTGCAGGAGGAAGTACTAGTGGTAAGGGATTTCCCTGATGTATTTCCAGAGGAGTTGCCAGGCATGCCACCGGATAGAGATATTTAGTTTTTGATTGAGCTATTGCCAGGCACAGGTCCAATATCAAAGAGACCATATAGGATGCCAGCAAAGGATTTGGTGGAAATTAAGAAGCAGATTAAGGAGTTACTGGATAAGGGATATATTCGCCCAAGTTCTTCGCCTTGGGGATCGCCAGTACTTCTAGTGGAGAAGAAGGATGGATCGTTAAGGATGGTTGTTGATTATTGAGGATTGAATGAAGTAATGATCAAGAACAAGTACCCGCTACCAATGATCAATGATCTGTTTGATCGATTGCAAGGAGCTAAGGTATTTTTCAAGATCGATCTGCGATCAGGATACCACCAGTTGAAGATTCGAGAACAGGATATACCTAAGACAACTTTTACCACCAGGTATGGGCTGTATGAGTATACTGTTATGTCATTTGGTCTGACTAACGCACCTGCCTATTTTATGAACATGATGAACAAAGTGTTTATGGAGTTTTTGGATAAGTTCGTCATAGTGTTCATTGATGATATCCTGGTTTATTCGAAGAATGAAGAGGAACATAAGGAGCATTTGCGTTTAGTACTGGGAGCTCAGAGAACATCAATTATATGCCAAGTTCAGCAAATGTGAGTTTTGGTTGAAGGAAGTAGGATTCCTCGGACATGTTATATCTGGAGAAGGAATAGCAGTAGATCCCGCTAAAGTTGAAACCGTGACCAAGTGGGAAGCCCCAACAACAGTTGGAGAGATCCGGAGTTTTCTTGGACTCGCAGGATACTACCGGAGATTTAGTGAGAATTTCTCAAATATTGCGAAGCCTATGACTGAGTTGTTGAAGAAAGATACCAAGTTCATATGGACAGAGGAATGTGAGGCTAGTTTCCAGGAATTGAGAAATGTTTGGTTACCTCACCAGTGTTGATTTTGCCAGACCAGACCAAAGATTATGAGGTGTATTGTGACGCTTCACGTTGAGGACTTGGAGTAGTGCTTATGCAGGAAGGGAGAGTTGTTTCATATGCCTCAAGACAACTGAAGCCTCATGAGTTGAATTATGCCACGCGTGATTTGGAGTTAGCAGCCGTAGTGCATGCTTTGAAAACATGGAGACATTTTCTCATTGGAAACCATTGTGAGGTGTACACGGATCATAAGAGTTTGAAGTACATTTTCACACTGAAGGAGTTAAATCTCAGACAAAGGAGATGGTTGGAGCTTATCAAGGATTATGATATGAAATTGCATTATCATCCTGGAAAGGCTAATGTAGTAGCTGACGCATTAAGCTGTAAGAGCCATGTCAATACGTTAATGACAGGAGAAATACCCAAGGAGTTAGTAGATAATCTTCGTGAACTATGTTTGGAAATAGTTACGAGAGGCTATGTAGCAGCATTGGAGATTCAGTCAACCTTGATGGATAAAATCAGGGAAGCTCAGAAAGCTAACAAAGAGATTGCCGCTATAAAGGAGAAACTGAGCAAAGGAAAAGCTAAAGAATTTCGTGAGGATGAGAACGACACCTTATGGTTTGAAGACCGCGTTTATGTGCCCAATGACCCAGAGATCAGGAAGTTGATTTTGCAAGAGGCACACGACTCACCGTATTCAATTCACCCAGGAAATACCAAGATGTATCTGGATTTGAAGGATATTTTCTGGTGGACCGGAATGAAGAAGGATATAGCAGAGTATGTAGCAGTTTGTGATGTATGTCAGAGAGTAAAGGCAGAGCATCAGAAGCCAGTAGGATTGTTACAACCATTGCCGATACCCGAATGGAAGTGGGATAAGCTAGGCATGTATTTTATCATGGGATTGCCCAAGACTCGTTCAGGCTATGACTCGATTTGGGTTGTAGTTGATCGATTGACGAAAGTAGCTCATTTCATCCCAGTAAAGACCACTTACACCAGTGCTAAGTTGGCAAAGATATACATGACCAGGATCGTATGTCTGCATGGAGTTCAAGGAGTATCATATCAGATAGAGGAACCCAGTTTACCTCAAAGTTTTGGAAGCAGTTGCACGAAACTTTGGGTACCAGGCTAGAATTCAGTACAGCTTTTCATCCACAGACAGATGGACAGACCGAGAGAGTCAATCAGATTTTGGAGGATATGCTGAGAGCTTGTGCGCTAGATTATGGATCTAGTTGGGACGATAATTTGCCATATGCAGAGTTCTCTTACAACAACAGTTACCAAACTAGTTTGAAGATGACCCCTTTTGAAGCATTGTACGGAAGGAGGTGCAGGACACCACTGTCATGGGACGAAGTTGGAGACCGCCAGTTGTTTGGTCCTGACTTGATTAAAGAGTCTGAACATAAGGTGAAGTTGATTCCGATAGGCTCAAGGTAGCCCAGTCCAGACAGAAAAGTTATGCAGATTCTAAACGCAAGGAGACAGTTTACGAAGTCGGAGACAGAGCTTATCTTCGAGTATCTCCACTTCGGGGAACAAAGCGTTTTGGAGTTAAAGAGAAATTAGTGCCACGATTTGTAGGACCATATCGAGTTTTGGAGCGTATCGGAGAAGTGGCCTACAAGTTGGAATTGCCCGAAGGATTGTCAGGAGTTCATGATGTGTTCCACGTTTCTTAGTTAAAGAAATATCACGCAGAGATGGCTGACATAACGTTGAGAGACACAGTGCCATTGGAAACTATTCAGTTGGATAATGATTTGACCTACGAGGAGAAACCAGTTAAGATTCTCGAGTTTGCCAGCCGAGTTACTCGCAACAAGGTTATCAAGTTTTGCAAGGTTCAGTGGAGCAACCACACGGAGGATGAAGCCACCTGTGAACGAGAGGAATATTTGCTCAAAGACCACCCTCACCTATTTTCTAGCCAACCCGAATCTCGAGGGCGAGATTCATCTTAAGGGGGGTACGTTTGTAACATCCCAAATTTTCAATTTGGAATATTATACATTAGATCATCATGCACATCATATTTTATTTTGCATTTTGGTTGATCCTAGAAATTCTACGCAACTCAATGACCCACGGAGAGAGTTGGGGATTTCGTTATTTTCATATTTGAGTTCTCTCAAATTTTGAGAATAGGATCATTTGATTTTATTTATTTTATCATCAATTATTTCTACTACAAAAATATGAGAGAGGGAATAAAATGACTTTCCCAAAATAAAGAAATATTGAGGATTTAATAATAAAATCAAATAAGATTTTATTTTGGAGTTTTTCGGTGTTTTATTTGAATTTAGGAAAAATGTGCGTTTTTCAAAATTGCATTTAGGTCCCAAATAAATGTTCACCTTGTGCGGCTTGATTTTAGAAGCCCGTGAAAATTTATTTCAGAATTTTTGGAGTCCATTTAGTATTTCTTTTTATTTTTCTTCCGAGCGGAATAATAAAAAAAACGAACCGACTTCGGGCATACCCGAGCGGGACACCGCCCGGGGGCAGCCTTTAAATAGCGCCACCCCGAGCCGCCCCAGCCCATCAGCCCCGCCTCGATCCGCGCGTGCTGCCGAAGCCACCACCGTCGACGATCCCGCCGCCCGAGGTTCGTCGCGCCTCGCTTTCCGTGCTGAAAAAGAGAAAAAAAAGTCGGCGTTCATCGTTTTTCTTTTTCTCGGATTAAATCCGCGATTTTTCTAATCGCGATTCCTGATCCAATTTTCGTTTTAGTTTAACTTTTCACTCGTTTATCGGAGTCAGACGATTCAAGAACCTAGGGATTCGTCTCGAAACCCTCTATCCGTTTAACCAACTTAAACAAGGTTTTGCTACTGTAAAATTTGCCCTAGATCCAGATTACTAGAACGAAGTTGTTTTCTTTCGCCGTTTGTCTTTCGTTGCTTCGTTCGATTTGATTCTTTTTGCCAACCGGAGTTCATAAGTTGAACCTTCTGGTTAGATCTCTTATTTGAGTTTTACCCGTGCATTAGATGAGTAGTTATTGTATGCTTGTTTGTTTGTCTACGATAGAATACCCGGAGTGCACCGCCTATTACTTTGAATCGTTAGGTTTCGCGGATCATCAGTAAGGCAAGTAACACTTTGATCATACCTTTTCTACTACCCATTTTTATTGCATTAGATCAATCCTCACACATTGCATGATTAGGATCTAATTAAATTGTGGGATCGGAAGGAGACGAGGTAGTACCTATTACCTGTTTATTATCAAACCTTTGGGAGTTACTTCTACGTTTGCTTATTATGCCATGCTATGCTAGTAGACGTGGATTGGGTGAGTGAAATCCATGGCAGATGTGAGATTGTTAATTAATGGTTTATCTAAGGTGGCAACTTAAACACACATCTGGGTGGATTGAGGCACCTGGGTATTCCAGGACTTGCCTGTTTTCTTTGGACCGCCACCCAAGCTCAAAGGGATCATGAGACTATTCATACTAGAAACTTCTGTGTGCAGCCACAAGCTATTATGGGCTCTAGCATAGTTGAATAAGTTGTGCGAACTCTTACAGTGGTAGACTAGCAGATGTAGGGGATGTAGGTGGTACGGTCTACCCGATCGTAAGGTGCTAGCGCTTCTGAAAGACTATGTCTCGGTCATCCGTCTTCTCAAACACCATGTAGTACGAGAAACCAAACGGAGGCGATCGAGTCTTGTGGGGAAAAGTGCGCAAACCTCTGCAGAGTGTAATAAACTAATCATGGTTAGCCGTGTCCCCGGTTATGGACATCTTGAGTATCTAGTACTTGGATTTTCATGTGAATCTCAACATGTTACTCTAAATTAATTTTGTTGGGTTATGTTTAATGATGATATTTAATTGGGATTGAGAATGCTGTCAACCATTCTCAATGTTTAACAACCACCATGTTAGTTAAATAAATTTATTCCTTTGAAGTAGGGAAAAATTGGCTTTACGCAAAAACAGTAACCATAGAGCTTTCCACCAGCCAAATATGCATATAGTATAGCTGTTCCATTCCATTACTCTCTATGTGTTACCTTGCCAGCATATTCCATGTGCTGGCCCGTTTCGGGCTGCAACGTTAATGTTGCAGACTTTTCAGATGATGATTAAGGAGTTTTTAGGTTGTGGTTCTATACTCAGTGATGCCGTTGGAGTTGATGGACTCACTTATCTTCCAAGTCTTCCGCTGTTATCGTTATTAGATGGCCTTAAGCCATATTTATTGTAATAAGTTCTCTTTTGAGACACTCGATGTAATAAGTGTGTGATTGCTACTCTGTTATAAATCCTCCAAGTATTGTGTGGTGTCAGCATTACTGATCCAGGGATGACACCGGAGCACAGAGATCAGACTGTTTGAGGTCTGGTTGCTACAGTCGCACTATCATTATCAACTCTGCATCTTTTGGCTTCAACATTATGAATATGTGTATCACTACTATCGAGATCCAATAAACTATTTTCATTGGGTGTGTAACCATATAAGGTTTTATTCATGTAAAGAGAACAACAATTTATTCTCTTACTTAAATGAATAACCGTATTGCAATAAATATGATCAAATCATATTCATGCTCAACACAAACACCAAATAACACTTATTTAGGTTCAACATTAATCCCGAAAGTATAGGGAGTGTGCGATGATGATCATATCAATCTTGGAACCACCTCTAACACACATCGTCACTTCACCCTTAACTAGTCTCTGTTTATTCTGCAACTCCCGTTTCGAGTTACTAATCTTAGCAACTGAACTAGTATCAAATACTGAGGGGTTGCTATAAACACTAGTAAAGTACACATCAATAACATGTATATCGAATATACTTATGTTCACTTTGCCATCCTTCTTATCCGCCAATCACTTGGGGTAGTTCCGCTTCCAGTGACCAGTCCCTTTGCAGTAGAAGCACTTAGTCTCAGGCTTAGGACCAGACTTGGGCTTCTTCACTTGAGCAACAACTTGCTTGCTGTTCTTCTTGAAGTTCCCCTTTTTTCCTTTGCCCTTTTCTTGAAACTAGTGATCTTTTCAACCATCAACACTTGATGCTTTTTTTTATTTCTACCTTCATCGATTTCATCATCATGAAAAGCTCGGGAGTCGTTTTCGTCATCCCTTGCATACTATAGTTCATCACGAAGTTCCACTAACTTGGTGATGGTGACTAGAGAATTCTGTCAATCAATATCTTATCTGGAAGATTAACTCCCACTTGATTCAAGCGATTGTAGTACCCAGACAATCTAAGCACATGCTCACCAGTTGAGCGATTCTCCTCCATCTTTTAGCTAGAGAACTTGTTGGAGACTTCATATCTCTCAACTCGGGTATTTACTTGAAATATTAACTTCAACTCCTGGAACATCTCATATGGTCCATGACATTCAAAACATCTTTGAAGTCCCGATTCTAAGCTGTTAAGCATGGTGCACTAAACTATCAAGTAGTCATCATATTGAGCTAGCCAAACGTTCATAACGTCTGCATCTGCTCCTGCAATAGGTCCGTCACCTAGCGGTGCACCAAGGACATAATTCTTCTGTGCAGCAATGAGGATAAACCTCAGATCACGGATCCAATCCGCATCATTGCTACTAACATCTTTCAACACAATTTTCTCTAGGAACATATCAAAATAAACATATGAAAGCAACAACACGAGCTATTGATCTACAACATAGATATGCTAATACTACCAGGACTAAGTTCATGATAAATTAAAGTTCAATTAATCATATTACTTAAGAACTCCCACTTAGATAGACATCCCTCTAATCCTCTAAGTGATCACGTGATCCAAATCAACTAAACCATGTTCGATCATCACATGAGATGGAGTAGTTCCAATGGTGAACATCACTATGTTGATCATATCTACTATATGATTCACGCTCGACCTTTCAGTCTCTGTGTTCCGAGGCCATATCTGTTATATGCTAGGCTCGTCAAGTTTAACCTGAGTATTCCGTGTGTGCAACTATTTTGCACCCATTGTATTTGAACGTAGAGCCTATCACACCCGATCATCACGTGGTGTCTCAGCACGAAGAACTTTCGCAACGGTGCATACTCAGGGAGAACACTTCTTGATAATTAGTGAGAGATCATCTTAAAATGCTACCGTCAATCAAAGCAAGATAAGATGCATAAAAGATAAACATCATATGCTATCAAAATAAGTGATATGATATGGCCATCATCATCTTGTACTTGTGATCTCCATCTCTGAAGTATCGTCATGATCACCATCGTCACCGGTGTGACACCTTGATCTCCATCGTAGCATCGTTGTCGTCTCACCAATCTTATGCTTCCACGACTATCCCTATCGCTTAGTGATAAAGTAAAGCATTACAACGCGATTGCATTGCATACAATAAAGCGACAACCATATGGCTCCTGCCAGTTGCCGATAACTCGGTTACAAAACATGATCATCTCATACAATAAAATTTAGCATCATGTCTTGACCATATCACATCACAACATGCCCTGCAAAAACAAGTTAGACGTCCTCTACTTTGTTGTTGCAAGTTTTACGTGGCTGCTACGGGCTTAAGCAAGAACCAATCTTACCTACGCATCAAAACCACAACGATAGTTTGTCAAGTTGGTGTTGTTTTAACCTTCGCAAGGACCGGGCGTAGCCACACTCAGTTCAACTAAAGTTGGAGAAACTGACACCCGCTAGCCACCTTTGTGCAAAGCACGTCGAGAGAACCGGTCTCGCGTAAGCGTACGCGTAATGTCGGCCCGGGCCGCTTCGTCCAACAATACCGCCGAACCAAAGTATGACATGCTGGTAAGCAGTATGACTTATATCGCCCACAACTCACTTGTGTTCTACTCGTGCATATAACATCAACACATAAAACCTAGGCTCGGAAGCCACTGTTGGGGAACGTAGTAATTTCAAAAAAATTCCTACGCACACGCACGATCATGGTGATGCATAGCAACGAGAGGGGAGAGTGTGATCTACGTACCCTCATAGACCGACAGCGGAAGCGTTATGACAACGCGGTTGATGTAGTCGTACGTCTTCACGGCCCGACCGATCAAGCACCGAAACTACGGCACCTCCTAGTTTTAGCACACGTTCAGCTCGATGACGATCCCCGGACTCCGATCCAGCAAAGTGTCGGCGAAGAGTTCCGTCAGCACGACGGCGTGGTGACGATCTTGATGTTCTACCGTTGCAGGGCTTCGCCTAAGCACCGCTACAATATTATCGAGGAGTATGGTGGAAGGGGGCACCGCACACGGCTAAGAAAATGATCACGTTGATCAACTTGTGTGTCTATGGGGTGCCCCTTGGCCACGTATATAAAGGAGTGGAGGAGGGGGGAGAGGGCCGGCCCCTATGGCGCGCCCTGGAGGAGTCCTACTCCCACCGGGAGTAGGATTCCCCCCTTCCAAGTAGTAGGAGTAGGAGACAAGGAAGGGGAAGAGGGAAGAGAAGGAAGGAGGGGGCGCCGCCCCTCCCCTTAGTCCAATTCGGACTAGTCAATGGGTGGGCGCGCGGCCTGCCTCTCCCTCTCCCCTAAAGCCCAATAAGGCCCATATACTTCTTCCCCCGTATTCCTGTAACTCCCCGGTACTCCAAAAAATACCCGAACCACTCGGAACCTTTCCGATATCCGAATATAGTCGTCCACTATATCGATCTTTACGCCTCGACCATTTCGAGACTCCTCGTCATGTCCCCGATCTCATCTGGGACTCCGAACTCCTTCGGTACATCAAAACTCATAAACTCATAATATAACTGTCATCGAAACCTTAAGCGTGCGGACCCTACGGGTTCGAGAACAATGTAGACATGACCGATACATGTCTCCGATCAATAACCAACAGCGGAACCTGGATGCTCATATTGGCTCCTACATATTCTACGAATATCATAATCGGTCAGACCATATAACAACATACGTTGTTCCCTTTGTCATCGGTTTGTTACTTGCCCGAGATTCGATCGTCGGTATCTCAATACCTAGTTCAATCTCATTACCGGCAAGTCTCTTTACTCGTTTCGTAATACATCATCTCACAACTAACTCATTAGTTGCAATGCTTGCAAGGCTTATGTGATGTGCATTACCGAGAGGGCCCAGAGATACCTCTCCGACAATCGGAGTGACAAATCCTAATCTCGAAATACGCCAACCCAACATGTACCTTTGGAGACACCTATAGAGCTCCTTTATAATCACTGAGTTACGTTGTGACGTTTGGTAGCACACAAAGTGTTCCTCCGGCAAACGGGAGTTGCATAATCTCATAGTCATAGGAACATGTATAAGTCATGAAGAAAGCAATAGCAACATACTAAACGATCGGGTGCTAAGCTAATGGAATGGGTCATGTCAATCACATCATTCTTCTAATGATGTGATCACGTTAATCAAATAACAACTCTTTTGTTCATGGTTAGGAAATATAACCATCTTCGATTAACGAGCTAGTCAAGTAGAGGCATACTAGTGACACTCTGTTTGTCTATGTATTCACACATGTATTATGTTTCCGGTTAATACAATTCTAGCATGAATAATAAACATTTATCATGAAATAAGGAAATAAATAATAACTTTATTATTGCCTCTAGGGCATATTTCCTTCACTTATTGAGATGAGAAAAGCTGGTATGAACTCGACCTCTCTTGTTTTTGTAAATATGATTAGTTCATCGTTCCTGATTCAGCCTATTATGAATAAACATGTTTGCAATGAAAATTAGAGATTATAGTTGCTTATGCCATGCTTAATTAGCTAGGAGCTTATAATGGTTTACCTTGCATGCCAACATACTATTAAAATGGTTGTGATGTGGTATGATAGGGTGGTATCCTCTTTTGAACGATTCGAGTGGCTTGACTTGGCACATGTTCATGCATGTAGTTGAAACAAAATCAACATATCCTCTATGATATTTATGTTCATGGTGCATTATATCCTACTCACGCTTACATTCGGTGTTGATTAATTTTAATCCATGTTCATGACTGTTGTCGCTCTCTAGCTGGTCACTTCCCAGTCTTTTGCTAGCCTTCACTTGTACTAAGCGGGAATACTGCTTGTGCATCCAATTCCACAAACCCCAAACCTGCTGTTCCAAGTAAATTTGTATGTGCCAAACTCTAAACCTTCAAATAAACATTCTGTTTTGTATGCTCTAATAGCTCATGTATCAACTAGGGTTGTCTATATCTTCCATGTTAGGCGGGTTATTCTCAAGAGGAGTGGACTCCGCTCCTCACTCACGAGAAAATGGCTGGTCACCGGGATGCCTAGTCCCATGCTTTATGCAAATCAAATCAAAATAACTGCAAACAAAACTCCCCCGGGACTGTTGTTAGTTGGAAGGACTCGTTGTTTCGAGCAAGCCATGGATTGATGCTTGTTGGTGGAGGGGGGGGGGTATAAACTTTACCATTCTGTTTGGGAACCGCCTATAATGTGTGTAGCATGGAAGATATCGACATCTCTCGGTTGTTATGTTGACAATGAAAGTATATCGCTCAAAATATTATTCATATCTATTTCAAAACCGAGCTCTGGCACCTCTACAAATCCATGCTTCCCTCTGCGAAGGGCCTATCTATTTACTTTTATGTTGAGTCATCATCCTCTTATTAAAAAGCACCAGTTGGAGAGCACCACTTTCATTTGCATTCATTGCTGTTAGTTTACATTGAGTATAAATTGACTGGATCTCTTTTACCATGAATTACAATGTCTAGTCAGTCCTTGATCTTTAAAGGTGCTCTGCATTTATGTTTTGCGGTCTCAGAAAGGGCTAGCGAGATACCATCTTGTTATATCATATCATGATTGTTTTGAGAAAGTGTTGTCATCCGAGATTTATTATTATTGCTGGCTAGTTGATTATGTCATTGATATGAGTAAACATGAGACCTAAATGTTATTGTGAATATGGTTAGTTCATAATCTTTGCTGAAAACTTGAATGTTGGCTTTACATATTTACAACAACAAGAGCAAACAGAGTTTGTAAAAGTTTTTCTTTATCACTTTCAGTTTATCAACTGAATTGCTTGAGGACAAGCAAAGGTTTAAGCTTGGGGAGTTGATACGTCTCCGTCGTATCTACTTTTCCAAACACTGTTGCCCTTGTTTTGGACTCTAACTTGCATGATTTGAATGGAACTAACCCGGACTGACGCTGTTTTCAGCAGAATTGCCATGGTGTTATTTTTGTGTAGAAATAAAAGTTCTCGGAATGACATGAAAATCAACGGAGAATTATTTTGGAATATATAATAAATACTGGAAGGAAGATCCACGTCAGGGGGCCTCCACCTGTCCACGAGGGTGGAGGCGCGCCCTACCCCCTGGGCACGCCCCCTGCCTCGTGGGCCCCTGACGCTCCACCAACCTCAACCTTGACTCCATATATTCACTTTTGGGGAGAAGAAAACCAGGGAGAAGGATTCATCGCGTTTTACAATATGGAGCCACCGCCAAGCCCTAAAGTCTCTCGGGAGGGCTGATCTAGAGTCCGTTCGCGGCTCCAGAGAGGGGAATCCGTCGCCATCATCATCATCATCAACCTTCCTCCATCACCAATTTCATGATGCTCACCGCCGTGTGTGAGTAATTCCATCGTAGGCTTGCTGGATGGTGATGGGTTGGATGGAATTTATCATGTAATTGAGTTAGTTTTGTTAGGGTTTGATCCCTGGTATCCACTATGTTCTGAGATTGATGTTGCTATGACTTTGCTATGCTTAATGCTTGTCACTTGGGCACGAGTGCCATGATTTCAGATCTGAACCTATTATGTTTTCATCAATATATGAGAGTTCTTGATCCTATCTTGCAAGTCTATGATACGTCCATTTTGCATCATGCTTTTATATCGATATTTATTGCATTATGGACTGTTATTACACAATATGTCACAATACTTATGCCTATTCTCTCTTATTTTACAAGGTTTACATGAAGAGGGAGAATGCCAACAGCTAGGATCCTGGGTTGGAAAAGGAGCAAATATTAGAGACCTATTCTGCACAGCTCCAAAAGTCTGAAACTTCACGGAAGCTATTTCCAGAATATATAAAAAATATTGAGCGCAAGAAGTTCCAGAGGGGGGCCACACCTTAGCCACGAGGGTGGGGGCGCGCCCCCTGCCTCGTGGGCCCCCTGGTGGCCCTCCGATGCCCATCTTCTGCTATATGGAGTCTTTTGTCGAGGAAAAAATCATAAGCAAGCTTTCGGGATGAGACTCCGCCGCCACGAGGTGGAACCTTGGCGGAACAAATCTAGGGCTCCGGCGGAACTGTTCTACCGGGGAAACTTCCCTCCGGGAGGGGGAAATCATCACCATCGTCATCACCAACGATCCTCTCATCGAGAGGGGGTCAATCTCCATCAACATCTTCACCAGCACCATCTCATCTCAAACCCTAGTTCATCTCTTGTATCCAATCTTTGTATCCAAACCTCAGATTGGTACCTGTGGATTGCTAGTAGTGTTGATTACTCCTTGTAGTTGATGCTAGTTGGTTTATTTGGTGGAAGATCACATGTTCAGATCCATTATGCATATTAATACCCCTCTGATTATGAACATGAATATGCTTTGTGAGTAGTTACGTTTGTTCCTGAGAACATGGGAGAAGTCTTGCTATTAGTAGTCATGTGAATTTGGTATTCGTTCGATATTTTGATGAGATGTATGTTGTCATCCCTCTAGTGGTTTCATGTGAACGTCGACTACATGACACTTCACCATTGTTTGGGACTAGAGGGAGGCATTGGGAAGTAATAAGTATATGATGGGTTGCTAGAGTGACAGAAGCTTAAACCCTAGTTTATGCGTTGCTTCGTAAGGGGCTGATTTGGATCCATATGTTTCATGCTATGGTTAGGTTTACCTTAATACTTCCGTTGTAGTTGCGGATGCTTGCAATAGGGGTTAATCATAAGTGGGATGCTTGTCCAAGTAAGGACAGCACCCAAGCACCGGTCCACCCACATATCAAATTATCAAAGTACCGAACGCGAATCATATGATCGTGATTAAAACTAGTTTGACGATAATTCCCATGTGTCCTCGGGAGCGCTTTACTTCATATAAGAGTTTGTCCAGGCTTGTCCTTTGCTATAAAAAGGATTGGGCCATCTTGCTACACCTTATTTACTTCTATTACTTGCTACTCGTTACAAATTACCTTATCACAAAACTATATGTTACCGATAATTTCAGTGCTTGCAGAGAACACCTTACTGAAAACTGCTTATCATTTCCTTCTGCTCCTCGTTGGGTTCAACACTCTTACTTATCGAAAATGCTATGATAGATCCCCTATACTTGTGGGTCATCAAGACTCTTTTCTGGCGCCATTGCCGGGGAGTGAAGTGCCTTTGGTAGGTGGAATTTGGTAAGGAAAAATTTATATAGTGTGTTGAAATTTACTGCCACTTGTTACTATGGAAAGTATTCCTTTGAGGGGCTTGTTCGGGGTATCTTCACCCCGACCGGAGAGCAAATAATTGCTCCTCAACCCACTAAACCTACTGAAAATGTTTACTTTGAAATTCCTTCGGGTATGATAGACAAACTGCTAGCTAATCCTTTTGCAGGAGATGGAACATTGCATCCCGACTTACACTTAATCTATGTGGATGAAGTTTGTGGATTATTTAAGCTTGCAGGTATGCCCGATGATGTTATCAAGAAGAAGGTCTTCCCTTTATCTTTGAAGGGAGATGCATTGACATGGTATAGGCTATGTGATGATATGGGATCATGGGACTACAAACGGTTGAAATTGGAATTCCATCAGAGGTTTTATCCTATGCATCTTGTTCATTGTGATCGTAATTATATATATAATTTTTGGCCTTTGAAGGAGAAATCATCGCCCAAGCTTGGGGGAGGCTTAAGTCAACGTTATATTCATGCCCCAATCATGAGCTCTCAAGAGAAATGATTATTCAAATTTTTTATGCTTGTCTTTCTGACAACAATCGCTCCATGCTCGATACTTCTTGTACTGGTTCCTTTATGATGAAAACTATTGAATTCAAATGGAATTTATTGGAGAGAATTAAACACAACTATGAAGATTGGGCTCTCGACGAAGGTAAGGAGTCAGGTATAACACCTAAGTTTGATTGTGTTAAATCTTTTGTGGATACCGATGTTTTTCGTAAATTTAGCACTAAATATGGACTTGACTCTGAGATAGTAGCTTCTTTATGTGAATCTTTTCCTACTCATGTTGATTTCCCTAAGGAGAAGTGGTTTAAATATAATCCTCCCATTGAAACAAAAGTAGTTGCACCTATTAAAGTTGAAGAAAAGACTATCATTTATAGTGATCCTGTTGTTCCTACTTGCTACCTCTTGAGCACTTCATTGGTTTTCCCCGAAGAGGAAGGGATGATGCAGCAAAGTAGCGTAAGTATTTCCCTCAGTTTTTGAGAACCAAGGTATCAATCCAGTAGGAGGCTACGCGCGAGTCCCTTGTACCTGCACAAAACAAATAAATCCTCGCAACCAACACAAATAGGGGTTGTCAATCCCTATAAGGCCACTTACGAGAGTGAGATCTGATAGATATGATAAGATAATATTTTTGGTATTTTTATGATAAAAGATGCAAAGTAAAATAAAGGCAAAGTAAATAGCAAAGGAAATAACTAAGTAGTAGGAGATCGATATGATAAAGATAGACCCGGGGGCCATAGGTTTCACTAGTGGCTTCTCTCGAGAGCATAAGTATTCTACGGTGGGTGTTGGGGATATTACTGCTAGGCGTAAACTGGCCTATCTGGGCCGGGTCAACTTCATCAGTAGTTCCAGAAGTGATAAAGCCCAAGAAGGCAGATGAGGGCCTAAGGCTTGTAGCCGGTTCAAGACTTGTAGCTGTAAACCGGAATTTGTATATAAACTTGTATTGTAAGTTAGGAATAAGGAGAGACCAACCCGGATACGAATATCGACCGGTGTTGGGACTCTGTGAACCGACGGGTGTCACCCGTGTATATAAGGGGACGACCCGGCGGCGGTTCAAGGACAACAGACAACAACTCGAGACATAGGCGAAGCTTGTTTGCTCCCTAGTCATCGAAACCCCATCAATTCCATCACAACTAGACGTAGTCTTTTACCTTCATTGAAGGGGCCGAACTAGTATAAACTCTCTTGCGTCCCTGTGTTCGCTTTAACCCCTTCAAGCTAACCCGTCATGATGGCTCCACGACTAAGTCCTTTCTCTAGGACATCTGCCGTGACAAAACCACGACAGTTGGCACCCACTATGGGGTAATCACATGATGGTTTCCGGTTCTTGGAGGGCCGCTTTAAAGGACTCGAGGGCTACGCTGTAGGCCGGATGACTAAGAGTCGTCGCGGCAAGCTCTACATCGACGACGCAGGCTGGGGCCCCGAGGCCGGCTCAATTGAGTACGGGTACCGGGTCCCCTTTGGTAGCATTCACGTTTTCATTGGAAAGATCGGTGAATCGGGCCCTGAGCCAGACATCTGCACCGACCTCGTCGAGACGGCTCAGCGTGCGCGATCCACCCGGGTTAAACCGGCCATGAAGCATGCCTTCGTGGGAGTCATCCATGGAGGAAGTTATGAGGACAGATCGGAATTTCGCGACGCGACCGTCGTTTGTTCCGGTGACGAATCTTCGACCGGAGAAACCGAATCTCTTTATCAGCTACAAGATGGCCGGATTGGGAGCTGTTCCGATGGCGACAGTATTCCGGACCCCTCTGATCTGCCCAACCGGGTTGGAATATTCATGGCCGGAACACAAGCAGCACTTCATTCTTCGACAACTGCGGCAACGATCTCCGGTTCAGCAGTGGTGACGGTTGCCGGGGCAGGAGGCCCTGTGCGCCCGCCGGCTCAGGTTCTATCAGAACTATTTGATGCGTTGGCTGTGCTTATGGCGGAAGTTAATCCGCCGGATCAGGATGTTCACAACGCGGAGATTGCAAAGGTAAAGGAATAGATCACCCAGGCAAAGGCGATCTGGCGGCTGAGGACACCAGGATGGCCGCAGAGCGGGCCGCTTTAGACGCACAGGCCTACAGGCTTATGTTAGACCAGAGCGCGTCGCATGAAGTCATGAGGAGGAAGCACTGATCCTGCTTACCTCCGGTTTTCGAGGCCAGAGACCTTTTCAACACTCCAGGACCAAGAGCCGGCAATCCGCTGGAGGGAAACCGGGCAGAAGCCCCTGGGACTGGTGCACCGGTTCAGCCTCGTCAAATGGACCCGCCTCGTCAAAACACCGTTATACCTCAGGCTGCTTTAACACCTCCGGGTCACTACTCCAACCCAATGGACAATCTTGTTGCCGCTGCTGCACGGCTGGAGGCCATTCCAATTGAAGGTGACTCGCCGCAGGCAGTAGAGACGCGACGGGTCAAGGAACTTCTGAGGACAGCTTTGGCCCAACAGGAAGCGTACTCGTACAGCCGCGACCGGATCCACTTGACCCCCCGTCCAAGCCGAAGCTATAGCAGACATATGGATGAACCAGCAGTGTCGAGTAATGAACGACGTGGGGCACCCCGTGACAACAACCCGGCAGGTGGTGCTGATAACGCTCAGGGAGTGGTGGACCGGGCCCGCGCGTGCCGGGAGGCCGAGTTAGCCACACAACATCAGGCTCGGCAGCTCACGCCGGTTCGTCCAACCACCTTGACTGAACCTGGTATTACTTCTAGTTCTTTGGGGGTGCCTTGCCTTATCCCCGCTTTACGCAACGTGCGCCTGCCCAAGGATTTCAAAGGCCCGCGCAAGGTACCAAATTACACGGCGGGTCAACCTCCAGAGACATGGGTGGAAAGCTATGAGATGGCCATGGAGATTCTTGATGTGGATGACATGGCGTGTGCGAAATACTTCACCATGATGCTTGAAGGAACGGCCCGTACTTGGTTAAAAAGCTTGCCGGCTAATTCTATCAGTTCATGGGCCCAATTACGAGCCCGGTTTATCAGCAATTTCAAGGATACCTGTAAACAGCCTATGTCTATAGTGGATTTAGCTGCATGCGTCCAGGAGGAAGGAGAATCAATGACTCATTGGGTGCGTCGGGTTTCACAAGTGTTGCACTCCTCATACCGCATCAACACTGACACCGCAGTATTAACCCTAGAAGGCAACTGCCGGTTTGGGCCCCTGAAGCTGAAGTTGGGACGGATGAAGCGTCATTGCACCGACATGGGGACCCTCATGGCCGCTTTGGTGAAATATGCTGATTCTGATAGTACCAAAGATCCCGAATCTGATGATGACAAGATAGGGAAAGGGAAGAAGAACAGCAGCTCCAAAGGTCAGCAGCATCACTGGGCAGGCAATGGTGGTGGAGGCAAGCGTAAAGCGGATGGTAACATGGACTTTGTGGCTAATACCAATGCACAGGACAATGGCCATCGACGCAAGGGTAGACCGAAAAATCGTAATGGAGCACCCAACCCTAACCCAAACCGCCTAAACTATCTGCTAAGCCAGCCCTGTCCAAGACATGGGACGAAGGAGGCGCCAGCAAACCACCTTTGGAAGGATTGCTTTATTATGCAGGAGTTCAAGAATTCTGATAATTTCCGGTATGATCACAAATCTGGTGGTGGCTTAGAATCCGGGCCGGGTTACGGTGGAGGAAGTTCCGGTTCAGGATTCAATGGTAATCCGGGTGGACATAATGGTCAAAATAGTCAGAACAACCAGGGTGGTTACAACCAACAGCAGCAACAGTCAGGTTACCAGAGCAACCCAAAGCAGTTGAGTAGTGGGCAGTACCATGTCTTCACCACTAGCTTGGACAAGCGAGACCGAAAGGTTCAGAGGCGGGCGGTCAACTCTGTTGAACCGGCCATACCCCGTTATCTACGTTGGTCAGAACAACCAATCATATGGAGCAGAGAGGATCACCCTCCCCAGGTCGATAATCCGGGTCAGTTGGCTCTAGTGGTGGCGCCTCAGGTGGGAGGTTATAAGTTCACCAAGGTGCTCATGGACGGAGGGAGCAGCATTAACATCCTGTATTATGAGACCTTCCGTCGTATGGGACTAACAGATAAAAATCTCAAACCGTCTAATACAGTGTTCCATAGCGTAGTGCCAGGCAGATCAGCGTATCCCGTTGGTAAGATAGCCCTGGAAGTGGCCTTTGGGGATGACCATGATTCCAGGTCGGAGACATTGACATTTGAAGTGGTGAAAATCCAGAGTCCATATCACGCCCTGTTTGGGCGACCGGCTTACGCCAAGTTTATGGCATGGCCCTGTTATGTGTATTTGCAGCTCAAGATGCCGGGTCACAGGGGGACAATAACGGTTCACGGAAGCCGCAAAATCGCTTTGGAATGCGAGGAAGGAGATGCGGCTTATGCGGAGTCGGTTTGTGCCACCGAGGAGTTGAAGTACTATAAAGACAATGTTGATCCGGCGGACATGACTCCGTTGAAGAAGCCAACTACGGAGCATGATCCGGCCCTGAAGTTCAAATTGGCAGCAGAAACTAAGCTTGTTGACTTCGTACCTGGCGATTCGTCCAAGCAGTTCAGCATCAGTGCCAACTTGGATCCGAAATAGGAAAGCGCGCTCATCGAGTTCATCCGTGAGAATCGGAACATTTTTGCATGGAAGCCCTCTGACATGCCAGGTGTACCGAGGCAACTCGCTGAGCACACACTTAATGTGGATCCTAAATATAAACAGGTGAAACAGTTCCTCCGCCGGTTTAACGAAGAAAGACGCAAGGCGATTGGAGAAGAGGTAGCCAGGCTCTTAGCAGCTGGCTTTATTGCTGAAGTTTTTCACCCTGAGTGGCTTGCCAATCCGGTGCTGGTCCTCAAGAAAAACGGCACCTGGCGCATGTGTGTGGATTACACAGATCTTAATAAGGCTTGTCCAGCAGATCCTTTTGCCCTCCCCCGTATTGATCAAATTATTGATGCTACGGCGGGTTGTGAGCGTTTAAGTTTTTTGGATGTGTATTCTGGCTATCATCAGATCAAAATGGCAGTTAAGGACTAGGAGAAGACATCATTTATAACTCCCTTTGGAGCCTTTTGCTATGTGTCTATGCCCTTCGGGCTCAAGAGTGCCCAGGCAACTTACCAACGGTGTGTACAAAATTGTCTTCACAAGCAGATTGGCCATAATGTACATGCTTATGTGGATGATATCGTGGTTAAGTCCAAGGAGAAGGAGACTCTGATTGATGATTTGAAGGAAACCTTTGATAACCTGAGAACATACAAGATGATTCTTAATCCGGACAAGTGTGTCTTTGGTGTACCGGCGGACAAGCTATTGGGTTTTCTGGTGTCCAACAGGGGAATTGAGGCTAATCCAGAGAAGATCACGACTATCACCTCCCTGGCTAAACCGAAGTGTATCAACGATGTTCAATGCCTGGTAGGCCGGATTGCCGCGTTAAGCCAGTTTATCAGTCGTCTTGGTGAGAAGGCAATCCCTTTGTATCAAATGTTGAAAAAAACGGATCAGTTTGTTTGGAGCTCCGCCGCTAATGAAGCATTTGAGGACTTAATGTGGCAGTTGGCCAATCCACCTGTGCTCGCCGCTCCCATTGACAAGGAGCCGTTACTGCTATATGTTGCTGTTAATGCTCGGGCGGTCAGCGTGGCTATTGTGGTGGAGCGAGAGGAGGCAGGCAAGGAGCATCCGGTTCAATGACCGGTCTATTATATCAGCGAGGTGCTAATCGAGTCCAAGCAAAGGTATCCGCATTGGCAGAAGCTGGTGTATGGAGTTTTTATGGCAAGCCGGAAGCTTAAACAATATTTCCAAGGGCACCCAATTACGATGGTCAGTTCTGCTCCTTTGGGAGATATCATCCAGAACCGGGAAGCAACTGGCCGGATTGCAAAGTGGGCCATAGAGCTGGGGCCGTACGGTTTGAAGTATGTGCCTCGGACAACGGTTAAGTCTCAAGAACTTGTTGATTTCATCAATGATTGGACGGAAATGCAAGCACCTGAAGAAAAGCCGGATCACACGTATTGGACCATCCATTTTGACGGATCCAGGCAGTTGGAAGGCTCGGGGCTGGAGTCGTATTAACTTCCCCACGAGGTGATAAGTTTTGTTATGTTCTCCGCTTAATGTTCCCTTGTACTAACAATGCAACTGAGTATGAAGCCTTGCTCCATGGTCTCCGGATGGCTAAGGAGATGAATCTAAGTCGAGTTAAGTGCTTCGGTGACTCGGACCTTGTGGCTCAGCAAGTGTCTGGCACTCGGGACTCCAAGGACCCACTCATGGCAGCGTATCGTCGGGAGGTGGATACTGTTGCAGGTTATTTCAAAGGCTATCAGGTGGACCACGTGGACCGGTGGAAAAATGAAGTGGCGGACGCTTTAAGCCGGCTAGGCTCTCAGCGCAAACCGGTCCCGCCCAATGTTTTTTTGGATGTGCTGCACAATCCGTCGGTCAAGATCCCTGGTGAAGAGGATTTGGCTATTCCTGATCCGGAGGCTCAATTGGTGGCAGCTCTTCATGTTATTCCGGATTGGACGCTTCCTTACCTGGCGTACAAGAACCGGGGCGAGTTGCTAGAGGATGAGATTCTGGCCCGGCAGATAATCCGGCGATCCAAGTCCATGGCTATCATCAACGGCGAGTTGCATCATTGCAGTGTATCAGGAGCTTTTCAACGTTGCGTGTCTCCTGAAGAAGGCCGTGAAATTTTGCGTGAGATCCACGAAGGAGATTGTGGTCACCACGCCGGTTCAAAGCCTTTGGTGGCTAAAGAGTTTCGCCATGGCTTCTATTGGTTAACTGCTCATGCTGATGCGGAGGATCTGGTCAGACGATGTGATGGTTGCCAAAGGTTTTCAAGACGTGCTCATGTACCGGCTCAAGAATTGAGAATGATTCCAATTACTTGGCCGTTTGCGACTTGGGGGCTGGATATGGTTGGGCCTTTCAAAAGGTCCAAAGATAAGAAGACCCACCTCCTGGTGGCGGTTGACAAGTTTACAAAGTGGGTGGAGGCAGAACCTGTTAGCAAGTGTGATGCGGCCACGGCGGTTCAGTTCATCAAAAAGGTGATTTTCCGGTTTGGCTTTCTGCACAGTATTATCACAGATAATGGTACCAATTTGTCCAAAGGTGCTATGAAGGAGTTCTGCGAACGGGAGCACATCCAGCTTGACGTTTCATCAGTGGCACATCCACAGTCCAATGGTCAAGCAGAAAGAGCTAATCAAGAGATCTTGAGAGGCATCAAGCCCCGGCTCATGGTTCCTTTGCAGAGAACATCGGGTTGTTGGGTAGAAGAATTACCATATGTGTTATGGAGCATCAATACAACACCCAACAGATCAACAGGATACACAACGTTCTTCATGGTTTATGGAGCGGAGGCGGTTCTCCCCAGTGATATCCGTCATGATTCACCTCGTGTAACGGCTTATATTGAAGCGGACAACGAGACAACACAGCAAGATGCTTTGGACCGGTTGGATGAAGAGCGTGACATCGCAGCCGCCCGATCAGCGATTTACCAGCAGGATCTTCGCCGTTATCACAGTCGCCGAGTCAGAACCAGAACCTTTCAGGAAGGAGATTTGGTGCTTTGGCTCATCCAAGATCAGACTGATATGCATAAGTTATCCCCACCTTGGAGGGGCCTTTCGTGGTCAGCAAGAATCTGCACAATGGGTCATACTATCTGATCGATATTCGAGAGCATAAAGACTCACGTACATTAGAGGAGGAGACTAACAGGCCGTGGAACATAGCTCATCTTCGACCTTACTATACCTGAGCCATTGGCTATACTTATGTACATATTACGACAATGTATATATTATGATTAAATATAATAAACCGGAACCTCAGCTAAAGCGGGGTATCTGTTCTTTTACATCATGTGAGGTTACACAGAGTTGCTCTAAAGCGGCCTCCGGTTTACCCCTTGACTTTGCTTTTTAAAAGCATCATGTTATATCACTTGGGGGTTTGGTCGTGTCCGAACCAATACCATGCCTCTTGATAGGCGAGAGCCACCAGATCACTTGGGGACTTGGTCATGTCTGAACCAGTCATGCCTCTTGATCGGCTTAAGGCCACATAATCACTTGGGGCTTGGTCGAACCCGAACCATGACCATGCCACTTGATCGGCATAAATGCCACGGTTTCATTTGGGGACCTGGCTGACTAGAACCATAGTTACACCTAACGGGAGATTGGTCGTGTTCGGCCATGGTAACACCATCTGATCAGCTCAAATAAACCTTTTTTTGCAACATTTTGTCATTGCACTTGATTTACACTTTTCTTTGAAGGTTTTTTTGCTTTTTTTGCGTTTTTTAAACTGACAAAGTTTTTTAACCAATCCATTGACGGAACACAGTTCACGTCAATCCGGAGACTATTTACCCAGTTTGATCCTTGTTGTTAACATCCTCTTATGGAGTAACACGATGTTTATTATAACCCGGCACGGTTTACATGGTAAACCGGAGTCATATATATATACAGGAGCTGTTATCTCCTCAATAGTGTGGGTTTGCAAAACTCTGCTTCAAGGTTGGCCAAGCCAACTTCACACTCAACGATGGCAGGTATTATGTATCTAAAAAATTTGATCATATACTTAAAATTTTGTTTTGGATGTTTTGATTTCACATATGCAGACATCATATTCCGCCTGACGATACAACCGCGGTGGCACTTGACGAATTTCTCATTTCAGAAAGTGCTTTGGAAAGTTCATCACCACAGGAAGAACAAATTATGCACGAAGGCATATCAACATCAAAAGTATCAGCTAGCCTATTACAAGGCAACATGGTGCCCATAATAATATAATTGTTTTTCGCAAAGGAGAGGCAGTTTTAAAACCGGCTTCCGGTTCAAGCTCGGTCACCAGCCTGGCCTGATGGTTGTGGGTCTTCCTGCGCCGCTTCAGTCTTCGTTTCTCTACCCAGTGGCTGGAAATCCACAGTTGTCCAGTCGATTCCCATTAATGCTTGAAAAACAGCTTCATCATGGATCAGCAATGATGGGTCAATATCGGGAGCGTAAGTATGCTTACGGATTGGAGGGATCAGACTTTCCGATTCATGGATTGGTGCAGCTATTCGCTTGTTCTGACTGTCATATTGGGCTTGATAATGAGACAAGTCTGCTTCTTCAGCCAATTGACAAGCTAGCGGATGTACCTCCCGGTTTATTGCTCGCAGATCCGCTTCACCAAATTCTGACCCGTCTTCCTTCAAGCTGGGATAGCCCTGAGCCGCTTCAATAGGATCAAAATCCGGCACCCAGGCTTTTGCCCGGATAAAGGCATTGATTGCACTGGTTCGAGCAGCAGATTTCTTCAGCTCTTCAACCCGGGCAGGAAGCACCGACAGTTTCATCAGAGTATCTTGAATCAAAGTGGGCGCCGGTTTGTTATGAGATGCAGTACAGATGATCCGCTGGGCACCAGTATACAATTGTTCAACCAATGTATAGGCGGCTTTCAGTTTCTTCTGCACATCTGACCCCAAGTGACCAATGCGTGTCCCTGAAATACCATAAAGGGTTAATAAACCGGCGACTCTGTAAGAAGGCAGAGCCAATTCAGAAGGCAAACTGGCTTACCAAAGATAGCAGTAGTCATGGCATGCACGTGCCACTTTATGCTGGTCAGTTCATCCGCCACTGGTTTTAGTGCAGCCTCGGCATCCTCCGCTCGTTTGGTCAAAGCGGACTTTTCAGTGGCCCAATCCGCCTGCTTCTTCTTGAAGCTCTCCTTAAGTTGTTCCATGGCGCTTAAAGCGCTGGCCAATTCCTCTTTTGCTTTGGAGGTTTCAGCCTGTTGGGTTTTCAGGTTTTCTTGGAGATCGGTGACTTGGTTTTCTTTCGTCTTCAGCTCCGCCTGCATGCATACAGATATATGCTTCAACAAATCGGTATAAGGATTCAAGTACCAATCACATAACAAGTTATGCACTTAGCACTTGGGGGCTAATGCATATTCGATCTTCATCTTTCAAATTGCTTGCAAAGTCCCAAGATCAATACAAGTATTCAACTTGGCACTTGGGGGCTAATGGCTATTTGCTTGTATATTTATTCTGATACGGCAATCTCAATTACTTAAAGTACCGGTTTAACTACGCTAAGTTGAACCGGCCCTTGGGGGCTACATCGGCAAAAGTTCAAAGTATTAAGGTTTATGTTAATAAGTCCCGGTTTGAAAGAAGATTACAAACCGGCCCTTGGGGGCTAAGGAGAGTCAGTAAATATTGAAGCATACAAGCAAGAAAGAGCGTATGGAAGTTACCTCGTATTTATACTTCATCATATTAATCATACTGGCTTCATAGTCACGGCTGGCATACAGCCGGTTCAGGTAGCCAGAATGGATATCTTGGGCGTTCAGAGCAGCGTAAGTTGCCAGATCAACATTCCACTTGCCTTTACCAAAGGCAGCAAATTCTTCCTTGGCAGAATGTTTGGACAAAGCAACATGATTGCTTGGCTCGGTATGGCCAGTGCCAGTAATGACAACCTCATCTTCTTGAGTATCGCCGGTTTGCACTGGGGCTGTTGGCTTGTCAGTAGGTTTTGCTGGACTGGTGGATCTCTCAATCCGGATGGAGCCTGTGGGCTGATTGACAGGACCTGAGGCATGAGTAGGTCTCTCTTCAGCAATAAGATCGTCGTCTTTCTATGGTGGATCATTGGGTATATCCTCAGGAATAGCCGCTTCAAGATCGGGTGTCTTGCCTGGCTCAAGAACGACATCTTCTTCGGCCGCTTTGTCCAGGCGAGCCTTCTTGCTTGGCCTAGGTTTGACACTGGAAAGAATAACAAAATCAAATACATCATATGTTCTAAGGCAATGTGCGGTAAGTATCATAATAAGCATAGCTTACCCAAGCACCGTTTTGAGCGGTGGCAGCTGAGTAGCCGATGACTCACCAGAGGATGAGTGGGTAGTAACCTGGTAATCGGAGTCAGATGGATTAAGAGGTTGGCGAAAGCAGCCCGCTTTAGGACAATCACTGACAAGCAAATTAGAGACCTCTGAACGGCGTTTCCGAACCAGACTGTTCGGTAAACCGGCGGAGGTAACTACCTGGCCGCTGTGCCGGGTTGTGCGACGAGCTTCGTGCTGTTGGGTCTTCATAAGAAATTTGGGATCCAAATAAGCAAGAGGATGAGAAAATTTAACTTTCCGGTTTTCCTGACGGATTTTAGCGAAGGCAAAGGTTCTAAATCGGAAGAGAGAATAATTACCTCTGCAGCATCAGCGTGGCTGGCTTCGGCATCATCCTGACAAATATCATCATCAATAAGACGCATGAAAAATAAACCAAGTGAGTCAAGCTCTACCTCAAAGTCCGGATTATCCACATCATCATCAGGGGCTGGATTAGAAGATGTAGTGGTTCTTTTCCTGTGGGCAGTCTTCTTCACAGCTTTAGTCTTTTGCCGAGTTGCTCTTTCCGGTTTGTCTGGTTTTTCTGGTTTCTCCTGCGGCAGTTTCTTGCTCCAAAACGGATCATTGCCCTGATTACACAGACACTGATATTAAACAAAGACCAGATATATCATTAACAGATTCAACAAAAAGAAAAATCAAAGTCTTACAGCTGGCGGTTTGTTGGTGGCACAGAAGGGAAGCAGGCCATTTCTAGCACAGACGTGTTCCGGTTCATTCAGCATCTTATTCACAGCCTCTGTGATTTCTTCATCTGTGAGCTGGATTTTGGAATGTCGCAGTGGGTCATCAACACTGCCAGTATACTCGCACATCAAACCGGAGCGCTGACTAAGGGGCAGTATGCTCCATGATATCCAATAGCGAGCGAGATCAACCCCTGTTAAACCGTTGGCCATAAAGGCTCTGAGCTTTGACAGTTGAGGAGCATATTTGCTTCTCTCCTGTGCAGTCAATCTTTGTGGAAAAGGGTGTGTATTGCTGAGCCGCTCCGAACGAAAGCCAGGCAAGGGATTCTCACCAGCAGGGGAGGTGTCTTTGCAATAGAACCATGTCTGATTCCATTCTTTGGGGTGGCTGTGCAGTTTGGCGTGAGGGTATGTGACCTCTTTCCTTTTCTGAATCGCCACACCACCCAACTCCATATTGGAGCCATCAGTAAACTCAGTACGGCGGTTTAGATGGAAAAGGTCTCTGAACAATTCCACTGTGGGCTCCTCTTGAAAGAACGCTTCATAGAGCACTTGGAAGTGACACATATTTGTAACAGAGTTGGAGCCAGTATCTTGTGGATGGAGCTGGAAATCGGCTAAAACATCCTGGTAAAATTTAGAACCGGGTGGCTTAAAGCCCCGGGCTAAGTGATCTACGAAAACAACAACCTCTCCTTCTCGAGGTGTGGGAGGGCACTCTTTGCCAGGAGCCCTCCAATGGATGGTATCTTTGCTGCCTAAAGCACCAATCAGGACTAAATCGTCCAGTTGAGCCTCTGTGACACGAGAAGGAACCCAATTGCACTCATACACTTGCTTGGCCATGATGGAATCTACAAGGTAGAAGATCCCGGTTCAAAAATGCATTTGATCAAGATACATTGGTATGGGCACTGTTAAACCGGAGACAGAACTATCTGAACCGGAGTTTTATGAAGCAACAAGCATCTGGCGGTTCAATAAGGGGACTAATGGCATATACCGGTTTGGAAAATTTTCCTATAAGGTTAAACCGCCTGATCTAAGCATTGCGTTTGGACAAGTACGCAGAAACAGGTTTCACAAGATTTCCTTATAGCATTGGATCTGAAGCAAGTTCAGAAAAGAGATAAATACTTAGAGGTTCAAAGGAGCAGTACCGAACCAATGAGCAAAACGTTCATATAGATCTATGGTTTTGAGATGCATAAGTGAAGGCGAAGGTCAAACAACTAGCATTGCACAGAGTAAAGATTTGCGGATTCATCTAAAGATCTATCGTATGAGCAAGAGGCAGACGATGAATACTGAAGAACTATGAAACCCTAAAACAGATCTGCAGGGGAAAGCATAGAAGGTTTACCGGAGCTGAGGAAGACGCGGAAGGTTGCCGCGATGCTCTGGTGCGCCCAGGTTGATGCAGCGGCCAAGGTTGAGGCAGAGGTCGACGGTGGCGACGGAGCTCTGAAGCCGGGCGATGCGAGGAAGACGAAGCAGAAGGGTAAGAAGGGAAAGAGAAAGGAAATGACCCTTCGGTCCTATTTATAAGGCAAAAAGACATGTGTCAGGCATGACAATCAAGGGGCCATGAAACAGTGCTGTCGCCTCGATTTCCGCAGATATATTAAATAAAGAAGCATAATGGATACCTTCGTTATGACAGGTGACGTCACTCCGGTTTACAGTAATCAGAGAAGATGACATCATGGCGGTTTACCAATTTATGAGAAGAAGTTGAAGATGAAGTTTTTGTTAAAGGATTGACATGAACCCGTTCAAATCAATCTGGGGCCTAATGTTGGGGATATTACTGCTGGGCGTAAACCGGCCTATCTGGGCCGGGTCAACTTCATCAGTAGTTCCAGAAGTGATAAAGCCCAAGAAGGCAGATGAGGGCCTAAGGCCCGTAGCCGGTTCAAGACTTGTAGCTGTAAACTGGAATTTGTATATAAACTTGTATTGTAAGTTAGGAATAAGGAGAGACCAGCCCGGATATGAATATCGACCGGTGTTGGGACTCTGTGAACCGACGGGTGTCACCCGTGTATATAAGGGGACGACCCGGCGGTGGTTCAAGGACAACAGACAACAACTCGAGACATAGGCGAAGCTTGTTTGCTCCCTAGTCATCGAAACCCCATCAATTCCATCACAACTAGACGTAGGCTTTTACCTTAATTGAAGGGGCCGAACTAGTATAAACTCTCTTGCGTCCCTGTGTCCGCTTTAACCCCTTCAAGCTAACCCCTCGCGATGGCTCCACGACTAAGTCCTTTCTCTAGGACATCTGCCATGACAAAACCACGACAGTGGGTCAACAAATTACTGTTGAGCAATTGAAAGAACTGAGCATAGTTATGAGAATATGTAGGTATGATCATGTATATAGGCATCACATCCGAGACAAGTAGACTGACTCCTGCCTGCATCTACTACTATTACTCCAGTCATCGACCGCTATCCAGCATGCATCTAGAGTATTAAGTTAAAAACAGAGTAACGCCTTAAGCAAGATGACATGATGTAGAGGGATAGACTCGTGCAATATGAAGAAAACCCCATCTTGTTATCCTTGATGGCAACAATACAATACGTGCCTTGCTACCCCTACTGTCACTGGGAAAGGACACCACAAGATTGAAACCAAAGCTAAGCACTTCTCCCATTGCAAGAAAGATCAATCTAGTAGGCCAAACCAAACTGATAATTCGAAGAGACTTGCAAAGATAACCAATCATACATAAAAGAATTCAGAGAAGATTCAAATATTGTTCATAGATAGACTTGATCATAAACCCACAATTCATCGGTCTCAACAAACACACCGCAAAAAGAAGATTACATCGAATAGATCTCCACAAGAGATGGGGAGAACATTGTATAGAGATCCAAAAAGAGAGAAGAAGCCATCTAGCTACTAACTATGGACCCGTAGGTCTGAGGTGAACTACTCACACTTCATCGGAGGGGCTATGGTGTTGATGTAGAAGCCCTCCGTGATCGATGCCCCCTCCGGCGGAGCTCCGGAACAGGCCCCAATATCGGATCTCGTGGATACAGAAAGTTCCGGCGGTGGAATTAGGGTTTTGGCTCCGTGTCTGATCGTTTGGGGGTACGTGGATATATATAGGAGGAAGGAGTACGTCGGTGGAGCAACATGGGGCCCACAAGGGTGGAGGGCGTGCCTAGGGTAGGCAGGCGCGCCCCCTACCTCGTGGCCTCCTCTTTTCTTTCTTGACATAGGGTCCAAGTCTCCCGGATCTTGTTCATTGAGAAAATCACGTTCCCGAAGGTTTCATTCCGTTTGGACTCCGTTTGATATTCCTTTTCTTCGAAACCGTAAAACAGGCATAAAAAAGCAATTCTGGGCTGGGCCTCCGGTTAATATGTTAGTCCCAAAAATAATATAAAAGTGGATAATAAAGCCCAATAGTGTCCAAAACAGTAGATAATATAGCATGGAGCAATCAAAAATTATAGATACGTTGGAGACGTATCAAGCATCCCCAAGCTTAATTACTGCTCGTCCTCGAGTAGGTAAATGATAAAAACAGATTTTTTTTGATGTGGAGTGCTACTTGGCATAATTTTAATGTAATTCTTCTTAATTGTGGTATGAATATTCAGATCCGGAAGATTCAAGACAAAAGTTCATATTGACATAAAAATAATAATACTTCAAGCATACTAACTAAGCAATTATGTCTTCTCAAAATAACATGGCCAAAGAAAGTTCATCCCTACAAAATCATATAGTTTAGTCATGTTTCATTTTTGTCACACAAGAATGCTCTCATCATGCACAACCCCGATGACAAGCCAAGCAATTGTTTCATACTTTAGTAATCTCAAACCTATAAACTTTCACGCAATATATGAGCGCGAGCCATGGACATAGCACTATAGGTGGAATAGAATCTAACGAGGGGGGGTTATGTGGAGAAGACAAAAAGGAGAAAGTCTCACATAAACGAGGCTAATCAATGGGCTATGGAGTTGCCCACCAATTGATGTTAATGCAAGGAGTAGGGATTGCCATGCAACAGATGCACTAGAGCTATAAATGTATGAAAGCTCAACAAAAGAAACTAGTGGGTGTGCATCCAACTTGCTTGCTCATGAAGACCTAGGGAACTTGAGGAGGCCCATTGTTGGAATATACAAGCCAACTTCTATAATGAAAAATTCCCACTAGTATATGAAAATGACAAAACAAGAGACTCTCTAACATGAAGATTAAGGTGCTACTTTTGAAGCACAAGTGTGGCAAAGGATAGTAACATTGTCCCTTCTCTCTTTTTCTCTCATTTTTTTGGGGCCTTCTCTATTTTTTATGGCCTTTCTATTTTTTTTCTTTATGGCCTTTCTCTCTTTTTTCTTTATAATTCCTCACTTGGGACAATGCTCTAGAAAATGATGATCATCACACTTCTATTTATTTACAACTCAATGATTACAACTCGATACTAGAACAAAAGATGACTCTATATGAATGCCTCCGGAGGTGTACCGGGATATGCAATGGACTAAGAGTGACATGTATGAAACAATTATGAATGGTGGATTTGCCACAAATACTATGTCAACTACATGATCATGCTAAGCAATATGACAATAATGAATGTGTCATGATGAACGAAATGATGGAAAGTTGCATGGCAATATATCTCGGAATGGCTATGGAAATGCCATAATAGGTAGGTATGGTGGCTGTTTTGAGGAAGATATAAGGGGGTTTATGTGTGAAAGAGCGTATCATATCACGGAGTTTGGATGCACCGGCGAAGTTTGCGCCAACTCTCAATGTGAGAAAGGGAAATGCACGGTACCGAAGAGGTTAGCAAGGATGGAAGGGTGAGAGTGCGTATAATCCATGGACTCAACATTAGTCATAAAGAACTCACATACTTATTGCAAAAATCTACAAGTCATCAAAAACCTCGGTTGTACTACACGCATGCTCCTAGGGGGATAGATTGGTAGGAAAATACCATCGCTCGTCCCCAACCGCCACTCATAAGGAGGACAATCAAATAACACCTCATGTTTCAAATTTGTTGCATAACGTTTACCATACGTGCATGCTGTGGGACTTGCAAACTTCAACACAAGTATTTCTCAATTTCACAACTACTCAACTAGCACGACTTTGATATTATTACCTCCATATCTCAAAACAATCATCAAGCATCAAACTTCTCTTAGTATTCAAAACACTCTTAAGAAAATTTTACTAATCTTGAACACCTAGCATATTAGGATTTTAAGAAAATTACCATGCTATTAAGACTCTCAAAATAATCTAAGTGAAGCATGAGAGATCAATAGTTTCTATAAAACAAATCCACCACCGTGCTCTAAAAGATATAAGTGAAGTACTAGAGTAAAACTATATAACTCAAAAGATATAAGCGAAGCACATAGAGTATTCTAACAAATTCCAAATCATGTATGGCTCTATAAAAAGGTGTGTACATCAAGGATGATTGTGGGAAACCAAAAATCAAAGACTCAAATAATACAAGACGCTCCAAGCAAAACACATATCATGTGGCGAATAAAAATATAACTCCAAGTAAAGTTACCGATAGAAGTAGACGAAAGAGGGGATGCCTTCCGGGGCATCCCCAAGCTTTGGCTTTTAGGTGTCCTTAGATTATCTTGGGGGTGCCATGGGAATCCCCAAGCTTAGGCTCTTGACACTCCTTGTTCATAATCCATCAAATCTTTACCCAAAACTTGATAACTTCACAACACAAAACTTAAAGTAGAAAATCTCGTGAGCTCCGTTAGCGAAATAAAACAAAAGACCACTTCAAGGTATTGTAATGAACTCATTATTTATTTATATTGGTGTTATACCTACTGTATTACAACTTCTCTATGGTTTATAAACTATTTTACTAGCCATAGATTCATCAAATAAGCAAACAACACACGAAAAACAGAATCTGTCAAAAACAGAACAGTCTGTAGTAATCTGTAGCTAGCGGAAGATCTGGAACCCAAAACATTCTAAAATAAATGGCTGGGCGTGAGTAATTTATCTATTAATCATCTTCAAAAATTATTAACTAAATATCACTCTCCAAATAAAAAATACAGAAGTTCTTGTGAGCGCTAAAGTTTCTGTTTTTTACAGCAAGTTCAACAAGACTTTTCCCAAGTCTTCCCAATGGTTCTACTTGGCACAAACACTAATTAAACACAAAAAACACAACCAAAACATAGGCTAGATCAATTATTTATTACTAAACAGGAGCAAAAAGCAAGGAATAAAAATAAAATCGGGTTGCCTCCCAACAAGCGCTATCGTTTAACGCCCCTAGCTAGGCATAACAGGCAAGAATAGATCTAGGTATTGCCATATTTGGTAGGCAATCCATAAGTGGCTCTCATAGTAGATTCATAAGGTAATTTTATTCTCTTTCTAGGAAAGTGTTCCATGCCTTTCCTTAATGGAAATTGGAATCTAATATTTCCTTCCTTCATATCAATAATTTCACCAATCGTTCTAAGGAAAGGTCTACCAAGAATAATAGGACATGAAGGATTGCAATCTATGTCAAGAACAATAAAATCTATGGGAACATAATTTCTATTTGCAACAATAAGAACATCATTAATTCTTCCTGTAGGTTCCTTAATAGTGGAATCCGCAAGGTGCAAGTTTAGAGAGCAATCATCAATATCACGGAAACCTAACAAATCACACAAAGTCTTTGGAATTGTGGAAACACTAGCACCCAAATCACATAAAGCATAGGATTCATGATCTTTAATTTTAATTTTAATAGTTTGTTCCTGCTCATCATAAGTTTTCTAGGGATAGAAAGTTCCAATTCAAGTTTTTCTTCATAAGATTGCATCAAAGCATCAACGATATGTTTAGTAAACGCTTTATTTTGACTATAAGCGTGAGGAGAATTTAGCACGGATTGCAACAAGGAAATACAATCAATCAGAGCAATTTTCATAGTTAAATTCCTTGAAATCCATAATAGTGGGTTTAGTAACATCTAGGGTTTTAATTTCTTCAATCCCACTTTTATCAAATTTAGCATCAAGATCAACAAATTCCGAATTCTTGGAACACTTTCTAGGTAAAGGTGGACCATATTCAGTCCCATCATGATCAAGATTCATATTGCAAAACAAAGATTTAATAGGGGACACATCAATAACTTTTAGATCTGCATCTTTATTTTCATAGGAACTAGAAGAACACGCTCTTATAAAGGCATCTTTCTTAGCACGCATCCTAGCGGTTCTTTCTTTGCACTCACTAATGGAAATTCTCATGGCTTTGAGAGACTCATTGATATCATGCTTAGGTGGAATAGATCTAAGTTTCAAAGAATCAACATCAATAGCAATTCTATCAATGTTCCTAGCCAAATCATCAATCTTAAGCAATTTTTCTTCAATCATAGCATTAAAATTCTTTTGCGAAGTAATAAATTCTTTAATATCAGATTCAAAATCAGAGGGCATCTTATTATAATTTCCATAAGAATTGTTGTAGGAATTACCATAATTATTAGAGGAATTACTAGGATAAGGCCTAGGATTGAAATTTCCTCTATACGCGTTGTTACCAAAATTACTCCTACCAACAAAATTCACATCCATAGATTCATTATTATTCTCAATCAAAGTAGACAAGGGCATATCATTAGGATCAGAAGAAACACTCTTATTAGCAAATAATTTCATAAGTTCATCCATCTTTCCACTCAAAACATTAATTTCTTCTATCGCATGCACCTTTTTATTAGTAGATCTTTCAGTATGCCACTCAGAATAATTAACCATAATATTATCTAGGAGTTTAGTAGCTTCTCCTAAAGTGATTTCCATAAAAGTGCCTCCCGCGGCCGAATCTAAAAGATTTCTAGAAGCAAAATTCAATTCAGCATAAAAATTCTGAACAATCATCCATAAATTTAAACCATGAGTAGGGCAATTACGTATCATTAGTTTCATTCTCTCCCAAGCTTGTGCAACATGTTCATGATCAAGTTTCTTAAAATTCATAATATCGTATCTAAGAGAGATGATTTTAGCAGGAGGAAAATACTTAGAGATAAAAGCATCTTTGCACTTGTTCCATGAATCGATACTATTTTTAGGCAAAGACGAAAACCAAGCTTTAGCATGATATCTAAGCGAAAAAGGAAATAGCTTCAATTTAACAATATCATTATCCACATCTTTCTTATTTTGCATGTCACACAAATCGGGTAGCGGCATCTTCACTAGGAAGGCCGGAAAACGGATCTTTCATGACAAGATTCAGCAAAGCAGTATTAATTTCACAAGATTTAGCATCGGTAAGAGGAGCAATCGGAGTGCTAATAAAATCATTGTTGTTGGTATTGGTGAAGTCACACAATTTAGTATTATCTTGAGCCATCGTGACGAGCAAGCAAACTAACACTCAAGCAAACAGAAAGCAAGCGGGCAAAAAGAGGCGAATAGGGAAGGAGAGGGAGGATAGAGAGAGAGGGCGAATAAAACGGCAAGGGTGAAGTGGGGGAGAGGAAAACGAGAGGCAAATGGCAATTAATGTAATGCGGGAGATAAGGGTATGTGATGGGTACTTGGTATGTTGACTTTTGCGTAGACCTCCCTGGCAACGGTTCCAGAAATCCTTCTTGCTACCTCTTGAGCACTGCCTTGGTTTTCCCCGAAGAGGAAGGGATGATGCAGAAAATAGCGTAAGTATTTCCCTCAGTTTTTGAGAACCAAGGTATCAATCCAGTAGGAGGCTACGCGCGAGTCCCTCGTACCTGCACAAAACAAATAAATCCTCACAACCAACGCAAATAGGGGTTGTCAATCCCTATAAGGCCACTTACAAGAGTGAGATGTGATAGATATGATAAGATAATATTTTTGGTATTTTTATGATAAAAGATGCAAAGTAAAATAAAGGCAAAGTAAATAGCAAAGGAAATAACTAAGTAGTAGGAGATCAATATGATAAAGATAGACCCCGGGGCCATAGGTTTCACTAGTGGCTTCTCTCGAGAGCATACGTATTCTACGGTGGGTGCACAAATTACTGTTGAGCAATTGACAGAATTGAGCATGGTTATGAGAATATGTAGGTATGATCATGTATATAGGCATCACGTCCGAGACAAGTAGACCGACTCCTGCCTGCATCTACTACTATTACTCCACTCATCGACCGCTATCCAGCATACATCTAGAGTATTAAGTTAAAAACAGAGTAACGCCTTAAGCAAGATGACATGATGTAGAGGGATAGACTCATGCAATATGAAGAAAACCCCATCTTGTTATCCTCGATAGCAACAATACAATACGTGCCTTGTTGCCCCTACTGTCACTGGGAAAGGACACCACAAGATTGAACCCAAAGCTAAGCACTTCTCCCATTGCAAGAAAGATCAATCTAGTAGGCCAAACCAAACTGATAATTCAAAGAGACATGCAAAGATAACCAATCATACATAAAAGAATTCAGAGAAGATTCAAATGTTGTTCATAGATAGACTTGATCATAAACCCACAATTCATCGGTCTCAACAAACACACCGCAAAAAGAAGATTATATCGAATAGATCTCCGCAAGAGAGGGGGAGAACATTGTATTGAGATCCAAAAAGAGAGAAGAAGCCATCTAGCTACTAACTATGGACCCGTAGGTCTAAGGTGAACTACTCACACTTCATCGGAGGGGCTATGGTGTTGATGTAGAAGCCCTCCGTGATCGATGCCCCCTCCAGCGGAGCTCCGGAAGAGGCCCCAATATGGATCTCGTGGATACAGAAAGTTCCGGTGGTGGAATTAGGGTTTTGGCTCCGTGTCTGATCGTTTGGGGGTATGTGGATATATATAGGAGGAAGGAGTACGTCGGTGGAGCAATAGGGGGCCCACGAGGGTGGAGGGCATGCCTAGGGTAGGCAGGTGATACGTCTCCAATGTATCTATAATTTTTGATTGCTCCATGCTATATTATCCACTGTTTTGGACTATATTGGGCTTTATTTTCCACTTTTATATTATTTTTGGGACTAACCTATTAACCGGAGGCCCAGCCCAGAATTGCTGTTTTTTTGCCTATTTCAGTGTTTCGAAGAAACGGGATATCAAACGGAGTCCAAACGGAATGAAACCTTCGGAAACGTGATTTTCTCACCGAACGTGATCCAAGAGACTTGGACCCTACGCCAAGGCATCAGAGAGGCGGTCACGAGGGTGGGGGCACGCCCCTGCCTCGTGGGCCCCTCGGAGCTCCACCGACGTACTCCTTCCTCCTATATATACCTACGTACCCCCAAACGATCAGACACGGAGCCAAAAACCTAATTCCACCACTGCAACTTTCTGTATCCACGAGATCCCATCTTGGGGCCTGTTCCGGAGCTCCGCCGGAGAGGGCCGTCATCACGGAGGGCTTCTACATCATCATAGCCTCTCCGATGAAGTGTGAGTAGTTTACCTCAGACCTTTGGGTCCATAGTTAGTAACTAGATGGCTTCTTCTCTCTTTTTGGATCTCAATACAAAGTTCTCCCCCTCTCTTGTGGAGATCTATTCGATGTAATCTTCTTTTTGCGGTGTGTTTGTTGAGACCGATGAATTGTGGGTTTATGATCAAATCTATCTATGAATAATATTTGAATCTTCTCTGAATTCTTTTATGTATGATTGGTTATCTTTGCAAGTCTCTTCGAATTATCCGTTTGGTTTGGCCAACTAGATTGGTAGTTCTTGCCATGGGAGAAGTGCTTAGCTTTGGGTTCGATCGTGCGGTGTCCTTTCCCAGTGACAGAAGGGGCAGCAAGGTACGTATTGCATCGTTGCCATCGAGGATAACAAGACGGGGTTTATTTCATATTGCATGAATTTATCTCTCTACACCATGTCATCTTGCTTAAGGAGTTACTCTGTTTTTAACTTAATACTCTAGATGCATGCTGGATAGCGGTCGATGAGTGGAGTAATAGTAGTAGATGCAGAATCGTTTCGGTCTACTTGTCACGGACGTGATGCCTATATACATGATCATGCCTAGATATTCTCATAACTATGCTCAATTCTGTCAATTGCTCAATAGTGATTTGTTCACCCACCGTAGAATACTTATGCTCTTGAGAGAAGCCACTAGTGAAACCTATGGCCCTCGGGTCTATTCTCATCATATCAATCTCCATCACTTTAATCTTGCTTTGCTTTTTACTTTGCCTTTACCTTTTACTTTGCATCTTTATACCAAAAATACCAAAAATATTATATCTATCAGATCTCACTCTCGTAAGTGACCGTGAAGGGATTGACAACTCCTAATCACGTTGGTTGCGAGTAGTTATCGTTTTGTGTAGGTACGAGGTACTTGAGCATGGCCTCCTACTGGATTGATACCTTGGTTCTCAAAAACTAAGGGAAATACTTACGCTACTTTGCTGCATCATCCCTTCCTCTTCGGGGAAAACAAACACAAGCTCAAGAGGTAGCAAGAAGGATTTCTGGCGCCGTTGCCGGGGATGTTCGCGCAAGTCAAGATTTGACTCCTGACAACGAGCCATTTCTGGCGCCGTTGCCGGGGAGTCTACGCAAAAAGTCAACATACCAAGTACCCATCACAATCCCTATCTCTCGCATTACATTATTTGCCATTTGCCTCTCGTTTTCCTCTCCCCCACTTCACCCTTGATGTTTTATTCGCCCTCTCTCTCTCTCTATCCTCCCTCTCTATTTGCCTCTTTTGCCCACTTGCCTTCTTGTCTTCTCGTGTGCTAGTTTGCTTGTTTGTCGTGATGGCTCAACCGAGATTTGGTGATCTTCACCTTAAAAGGTTAGAGGAGATCGAAACCAACGTTAGGAAGTTTATGGTTTTGCAATTTGAGCATAATAATTTCTTTAGAAACGAGCTTAAAGAACAAAAAAGTTTTATCAGTTATATGAATAAAGAGCTTGATGATATTTCTAAAGAATTTGATGGTATAAGATCCCAAAGTTCTCGTCTAGAAAAGATGAATGCTGAAATTTCGGATATGCAAGCCACCTTAGTCAATAAGATGGCCGCTAAACCGAATTCCTATGAAAATCAAGATAAAGATCTAAAAGTTATTGATGTGTCACCTATTAAATATTTGTTTTGCAATATGAATCTTGATTAAACTGAATATGATCCTCCTTTACCTAGAAGGCGTTCTAAAAATTCGGAGTATTTAGATCTTTATGATGAAATTGATGAAAGTGGGATTGAAAGAAATAAAAATCAAGATGTTGCTAAACCCACTATATTGGATTTCAAGGAATTTAATTATGAAAGTTGTTCTTTAATTGATTGTATTTCCTTGTTGCAATCCGTGCTAAATTCTCCACATGCTTATAGTCAACATAAAGCCTTCACCGAACATATTGTTGATGCCTTAATGCAACCTTATGAAGAAAAACTTGAGCTGAAAGTTTCTATCCCTAGAAAACTCTATGATGAGTGGGAACCAACTATTAAAATTAAAATTAAAGATCATGAGTTTTATGTTGTGTGTGATTTGGGTGCTAGTGTCTCTACTATTCCCAAGACTTTGTGTGATTTGCTAGATTTCCGTAATTTTGATGATTGCTCTCTAAACTTGCATCTTGCGGATTCCACTATTAAGAAACCTATGGGAAGGATTAATGATGTTCTTATTGTTGCAAATAGGAATTATGTTCCCGTAGATTTCATTGTTCTTGATATAGATTGCAATCCTTCTTGCCCTATTATTCTTGGTAGACCTTTCCTTAGAACGGTTGGTGCGATTATTGATATGAAGGAAGGGAATATTAGATTCCAATTTCCATTAAAAAATGGCATGGAACACTTTCCAAGAAAGAAAATAAAATTGCCATATGAAACTATCATGAGAGCCATGAAGGAAATATGCCCTAGAGGCAATAATAAAGTTATTATTTATTTCCTTATATCATGATAAATGTTTATTATTCATGCTAGAATTGTATTAACCGGAAACATAATACATGTGTGAATACATAGACAAACAGAGTGTCACTAGTATGCATCTACTTGACTAGCTCGTTGATCAAAGATGGTTATGTTTCGTAACGATAGACATGAGTTGTCATTTGATTAACGGGATCACATCATTAGGAGAATGATGTGATTGACTTGACCCATTCCGTTAGCATAGCACTTGATCGTTTAGTTTGTTGCTATTGCTTTCTTCATGACTTATACATGTTCCTATGACTATGAGATTATGCAACTCCTGTTTACCACAGGAACACTTTGTGTGCTACCAAACGTCACAACATAACTGGGTGATTATAAAGGTGCTCTACAGGTGTCTCCAAAGGTACTTGTTGGGTTGGCGTATTTCGAGATTAGGATTTGTCACTCCGATTGTCGGAGAGGTATCTCTGGGCCCACTCGGTAATGCACATCACTATAAGCCTTGCAAGCATTGCAACTAATGAGTTAGTTGCAGGATGATGTATTACGGAACGAGTAAAGAGACTTGCCGGTAATGAGATTGAACTAGGTATTGAGATACCGACGATCGAATCTCGGGCAAGTAACATACCGATGACAAAGGGAACAACGTATGTTGTTATGCGGTCTGACCGATAAAGATCTTCGTAGAATATGTGGGAGCCAATATGAGCATCCAGGTTCCGCTATTGGTTATTGACCGGAGACATGCCTCGGTCATCTCTACATTGTTCTCGAACCCGTAGGGTCCGCACGCTTAAGGTTTTGATGACAGTTATATTATGAGTTTATGAGTTTTGATGTACCGAAGGAGTTCGGAGTCCCGGATGAGATCGGGGACATGACGAGGAGTCTCGAAATGGTCAAGACGTAAAGATCGATATATTGGACAACTATATTCGGACATCGGAAAGGTTCCGAGTGATTCGGGTATTTTCGGGAGTACCGGGGAGTTACGGGAATTCGTATTGGGCCTTAATGGGCCATTTGGGAAAGGAGAGAAAGGCCTCAAAGGGTGGCCGCACCCCTCCCCATGGGCTGGTCCGAATTGGACTAGGGAGGGGGCCGCCCCCTTCCTTCCTTCTCCTTTTCCCTTCCCTTTCCTTCCCTCCTACTCCTACTACTTGGAAGGGTTCCTAGTTCTACTAGGAAAAGGGGGAATCCTACTCCCGGTGACAGTAGGACTCCCCTAGGGCGCGCCATAGAGGGTCGGCCCCTCCCCTCCTCCACTCCTTTATATACGTGGCCAGGGGGCACCCCATAGACACAACAATTGATCCTTGAGATCTATTAGCCGTGTGCGGTGACCTCCTCCACCATAATCCTCGATAATATTGTAGCGGTGCGTAGGCGAAGCCCTGTGATGGTAGAACATCAAGATCGTCACCATGCCGTCGTGCTGACGGAACTCTTCCCCGACATTCTGCTGGATCGGAGTCCGGGGATCGTCATCGAGCTGAACGTGTGCTAGAATTCGGAGGTGCCGTAGTTTCGGTGCTTGATCGGTCGGGCCGTGAAGACGTACGACTACATCAACCACGTTGTGCTAACGCTTCCGCTTCCGGTCTACGAGGGTGCGTAGACAACACTCTCCCCTCTCGTTGCTATGCATCACCATGATCTTGCATGTGCGTAGGAATTTTTTTGAAATTACAACGTTCCTCAACAGTGGCATCCGAGCCTAGGTTTTATGCGTTGATGTTATGCACGAGTAGAACACAAGTGAGTTGTGGGTGATATAAGTCATACTTCTTACCAACATGTCATACTTTGGTTCGGCGGTATTGTTGGATGAACCGGCCTGGACCGACATTACGTGTACGCTTACGCGAGACTGGTTCTACCGACGTGCTTTGCACACAGGTGGCTGGCGGGTGTCAGTTTCTCCAACTTTAGTTGAACCAAGTGTGGCTACGCCCGGTCCTTGCGAAGGTTAAAACAGCACCAACTTGACAAACTATCGTTGTGGTTTTCATGCGTAGGTAAGAACGGTTCTTGCTAAACCCGTAGCAGCCACATAAAACTTGCAACAACATAGTAGAGGACGTCTAACTTGTTTTTACAGGGCATGTTGTGATGTGATATGGTCAAGACGTGATGAGATATAAGTTGTTGTATGAGATGATCATGTTTTGTTGAAGTTATCGGCAACAGGCAAAAGCCTTATGGTTATCTCTCTATTGCATAAGATGCAAGCGCCAAATAATTGCTTTACTTTATCGCTATGCGATAGCAATAGTTGCAAGAGCAATTGTTGGAGAGACAACCATGTGACGACACATTGATATAGATCAAGATGATGGAGATCATGGTGTCATGCCGGTGACGATGGAGATCATGACGATGCTTTGGAGATGGAGATCAAAGGCACAAGATGATGATGGCCATATCATGTCACATATTATGATTGCATGTGATGTTTATCTTTTATACTTCTTATTTTGCTTAGTTCGGTGGTAGCTCTATAAGATAATCTCTCACTAAATTATCAAGGTATAAGTGTTCTCCCTGAGTATGCACCGTTGCAAAAGTTCTTCGTGCTGAGACACCACGTGATGATCGGGTGTGATAGGCTCTACGTTCAAATACAATGGGTGCAAAATAGTTGCACACACGGAATACTCAGGTTAAACTTGACGAGCCTAGCATATAACAGATATGGCCTCGGAACACAGAGACTGAAAGGTCGAGCATGAATCATATAGTAGATATGATCAACATAGTGATGTTCACCATTGAAACTACTCCATCTCATGTGATGATCGAACATGGTTTAGTTGATTTGGATCACGTGATCACTTAGAGGATTAGAGGGATGTCTATCTAAGTGGGAGTTCTTAAGTAATATGATTAATTGAACTTTAATTTATCATGAACTTAGTCCTGGTAGTATTAGCATATCTATGTTGTAGATTAATAGCTCGCGTTGTTGTTTTCATATGTTTATTTTGATATGTTCCTAGAGAAAATTGTGTTGAAAGATGTTAGTAGCAATGATGCGGATTGGATCCGTGATCTGAGGTTTATCCTCATTGCTGCACAGAAGAATTATGTCCTTGATGCACCGCTAGGTGACGGACCTATTGCAGGAGCAGATGCAGACGTTATGAACGTTTAGCTAGCTCAATATGATGACTACTTGATAGTTTAGTGCACCATGCTTAAACGGCTTATCGGGACTTCAAAGACATTTTGAACGTCATGGATCATATGGATGTTCCAGGAGTTGAAGTTAATATTTCAATCAAATACCCGAGTTGAGAGATATGAAGTCTCCAACAAGTTCTATAGCTAAAAGATGGAGGAGAATAGCTCAAGCGGTGAGCATGTGTTCAGATTGTCTGGGTACTACAATCGCTTGAATCAAGTGGGAGTTAATCTTCCAGATAAAATAGTGATTGACAGAATTCTCTAGTCACCATCACCAAGTTAGTAGAACTTCATGATGAACTATAGTATGCAAGGGATGATGAAAACGATTCCCAAGCTTTTCATGATGATGAAACCGATGAAGGTAGAAATCAAGAAAGAGCATCAAGTGTTGATGATTAACAAGACCATTAGTTTCAAGAAAAGGGCAAAGGGAAAGAAAAGGAACTTCAAGAAGAACGGCAAGCAAGTTGATGCTCAAGTGAAGAAGCCCAAGTCTGGTCCTAAGCCTGAGACTAAGTGCTTCTACTGCAAAGAGACTGGTCACTGGAAGCGGAATTGCCCCAAGTATTTGGTGGATAAGAAAGATGGCAAAGTGAACAAAGGGTATATTTGATATACAGGTTATTGATGGGTGCCTTACTAGTGTTTATAGTAGCCCCTGAGTATTTGATACTTGTTCGGTTACTAAAATTAGCAACTCGAAACAGGAGTTACAGAATGAACATGAACTAGTTAAGGGTGAAGTGATGATGTGTGTTGGAATTGGTTCCAAGATTGATATGATCATCATCGCACACTCCCTATACTTTCAGGATTAGTGTTGAACCTAAATAAGTGTTATTTGGTGTTTACGTTGAGCATAAATATGATTTGATCATGTTTATTGCAATACGGTTATTCATTTAAGTTAGAGAACAATAGTTGTTTTGTTTACATGAATAGAACCTTCGATATTCATACACACCAACAAAAACGGTTTGTTGGATCTCGATCGTAGTGATACACATATTCATAATATTCAAGCCAAAAAGATGCAAAGTTAATGATGATAGTGCAACTTATTTGTGGCACTCCCGTTTAGGTCATATTGGTGTAAAGCGCATGAAGAAAATCCATGCTGATGAGCTTTTGGAATCACTTGATTATGAATCAGTTGATGCTTGCGAACCATGCCTCATGGGCAAGATGACTAAGACTCCGTTCTCTGGAACAATGGAGCGAGCAACAGATTTGTTGGAAATCATACATACTGATGTATGTGGTCCGACGAATATTGAAGCTCACGGCAGGTATCATTATTTTCTGATCTTCACAGATGATTTGAGCAGATATGAGTATATATACTTGATGAAACAAAAGTTTGAAATATTTGAAAAGTTCATATAATTTCAGAGTGAAGTGGAAAATCATCGTAACAAGAAAATAAAGTTTCTACGATCTGATCGTGGAGGAGAATATTTGAGTTACGAGTTTGGCCTTCAGTTAAAACAATATGAAATAGTTTCACTACTCATGCCACCTGGAACACCACAGTGTAATGGTGTGTCCGAACGTCATAACCGTACTTTATTAGATATAGTACGATCTATGATGTCTCTTACCGATCTACCACTATCGTTTTGGGGTTATGCATTAGAGACAGCTACATTCACGTTAAATAGGGCACCATCTAAATCCGTGGAGATGACACCGTATGAACTGTGGTTTGGCGAGAAACCTAAGCTGTCGTTTCTTAAAGTTTGGGAATGCGATGCTTATGTGAAAAAAGTTTCAACATGATAAGCTCGAACCCAAATCGGAGAAGTAAATCTTCATAGGATACCCAAAAGAAACTGTTGGGTACACCTTCTACCACAGATCCGAAGGCAAGTTATTCGTTGCTGAGAATGGATCCTTTCTAGAGAAGGAGTTTCTCTCGAAAGAAGTGAGTGGGAGGAAAGTAGAACTTGATGAGGTAACTGTACCTGCTCCCTTATTGGAAAGTAGTTCATCACAGAAATCTGTTCCTGTGACTACTACACCAATTAGTGAGGAAGCTAATGATGATGATCATATAACTTCAGATCAAGTTACTATCGAACCTCGTAGGTAAACCAGAGTGAGATCCGCACCAGAGTGGTACGGTAATCCTGTTCTGGAGGTCATGTTACTTGACCATGACGAGCCTACGAACTATGAGGAAGCGATGATGAGCCTAGATTCCGCGAAATGGCTCGAGGCCATGAAATCTGAGATGAGATCCATGTATGAGAACAAAGTATGGACTTTGATTGACTTGCCCATTGATCGGCAAGCCATTGAGATTAAATGGATCTTCAAGAGGAAGACAGACGCTGATAGTAGTGTTACTATCTACAAAGCTAGAATTGTCGCAAAAAGGTTTTTGACAAGTTCAAGGTGTTGACTACGATGAGAGTTTCTCACTCGTATCTATGCTTAAGTCTGTCCGAATCATGTTAGCAATTGCCGCATTTTATGAAATCTGGCAAATGGATAAACAAAACTACATTCCTTAATGGATTTATTAAATAAGAGTTGTATATGATGCAACCAGAAGGTTTTGTCAATCCTAAAGGTACTAACAAAATATGCAAGCTCCAGCGATCCATCTATGGACTGGTGCAAGCATCTTGGAGTTGGAATATACGCTTTGATAAGTTGATCAAAGCATATAGTTTTATACAGACTTGCGGTGAAGCCTGTATTTACAAGAAAGTGAGTGGGAGCACTACAACATTTCTGATAAGTATATGCATGACATATTGTTGATCGGAAATGATGTAGAATTATTCTGCAAAGCATAAAGGAATGTTTGAAAGGAGTTTTTTCAAATAAAGACCTCGGTGAAGCTGCTTACAAATTGAGCATCAAGATCTATAGAGATAGATCAAGACGCTTGATAAGTTTTTCAATGAGTACATACCTTGACAAGATTTTGAAGTAGTTCAAAATGAAATAGTCAAAGAAGGAGTTCTTGCCTGTGTTACAAGGTGTGAAGTTGAGTAAGACTAAAAAAACCCGACCACGACAGAAGATAGAGAGAGAATGAAAGTCATTCCCTGTGCCTCAGCCATAGGTTCTATAAAGTATGCCATGCTGTGTACCAGACCTATTGTATACCCTGCCTGAGTTTGGCAAAGGAGTACAATAGTGATCTAGGAGTAGATCACTGGACATTGGTCAAAATTATCCTTAGTGGAATAAGGATATGTTTCTCGATTATGGAAGTGACAAAAGGTTCGTCGTAAAGGGTTACGTCGATGCAAATTTTGACACTGATCCAGATGACTTTAAACTCAATCTGGATACATATTGAAAGTGGGAGCAATTAGCTAGAGTAGCTCTGTGCAGAGCATTGTTGACATAGAAATTTGCAAAATACTTACGGATCTGAATGTGGCAGACCCGTTGACTAAACTTCTCTCACAAGCAAAACATGATCACACCTCAGTACTCTTTGGGTGTTAATCACATAGCGATGTGAACTAGATTATTGACTCTAGTAAACCCTTTGGGTGTTGGTCACATGTCGATGTGAACTATGGGTGTTAATCACATGGTGATGTGAACTATTGGTAATTAAATCACATGGCGATGTGAACTAGATTATTGACTCTAGTGCAAGTGGGAGACTGAAGGAAATATGCCCTAGAGGCAATAATAAAGTTATTATTTATTTCCTTATATCATGATAAATGTTTATTATTCATGCTAGAATTGTATTAACCGGAAACATAATACATGTGTGAATACATAGACAAACAGAGTGTCACTAGTATGCCTCTAATTGACTAGCTCGTTGATCAAAGATGGTTATGTTTCCTAACCATAGACATGAGTTGTCATTTGATTAACGGGATCACATCATTAGGAGAATGATGTGATTGACTTGACCCATTCCATTAGCATAGCACTTGATCGTTTAGTTTGTTGCTATTGCTTTCTTCATGACTTATACATGTTCCTATGACTATGAGATTATGCAACTCCCGTTTACCACAGGAACACTTTGTGTGCTACCAAACGTCACAACGTAACTGGGTGATTATAAATGTGCTCTACAGGTGTCTCCAAAGGTACTTGTTGGGTTGGCGTATTTCGAGATTAGGATTTGTCACTCCGATTGTCCGAGAGGTATCTCTGGGCCCACTCGGTAATGCACATCACTATAAGCCTTGCAAGCATTGAAACTAATGAGTTAGTTGCGGGATGATGTATTACGGAACGAGTAAAGAGACTTGCCGGTAACGAGATTAAACTAGGTATTGAGATACCGAGGATCGAATCTCGGGCAAGTAACATACCGATGACAAAGGGAACAACGTATTTTGTTGTACGGTCTGACCGATAAAGATCTTCATAGAATATGTGGGAGCCAATATGAGCATTCAGGTTCCGCTATTGGTTATTGACCGGAGACATGTCTCGGTCATGTCTACATTGTTCTCAAACCTGTAGGGTCTGCACGCTTAAGGTTTCGATGATAGTTATATTATGAGTTTATGAGTTTTGATGTACCGAAGGAGTTCGGAGTCCCGGATGAGATCGGGGACATGACGAGGAGTCTCGAAATGGTCGAGACGTAAAGATCGATATATTGGATGACTATATTCGGACATCGGAAAGGTTCCGAGTGATTCGGGCATTTTCGGGAGTACCGGGGAGTTACGGGAATTCGTACTGGGCCTTAATGGGCCATACGGGAAAGGAGAGAAAGGCCTCAAAGGGTGGCCGCACCCCTCCCCATGGGCTGGTCCGAATTGGACCAGGGAGGGGGGGCGCCCCCTTCCTTCCTTCTCCTTTTCCCTTCCCTTTCCTTCCCTCCTACTCCTACTACTTGGAAGGGTTCCTAGTTCTACTAGGAAAAGGGGGAATCCTACTCCCGGTGGGAGTAGGACTCTCCTAGGGCGCGCCATAGAGAGGGCCCGTCCCTCCCCTCCTCCACTCCTTTATATACGTGGCCAGGGGGCACCCCATAGACACAACAATTGATCCTTGAGATCTATTAGCCGTGTGCGGTGACCTCCTCCACCATAATCCTCGATAATATTGTAGCGGTGCTTAGGCGAAGCCCTGCGATGGTAGAACATCAAGATCGTCACCATGCTGTCGTGCTGACGGAACTCTTCCCCGACATTCTGCTGGATCGGAGTCCAGGGATCGTCAGCGAGCTGAACGTGTGCTAGAACTCGGAGGTGCCGTAGTTTCGGTGCTTGATCGGTCGGGTCATGAAGACGTACAACTACATCAACCGCGTTGTGCTAACGCTTCCGCTTCCGGTCTACGAGGGTACGTAGACAACACTCTCCCCTCTCGTTGCTATGCATCACCATGATCTTGCGTGTGCGTAGGATTTTTTTTGAAATTACTACGTTCCTCAACAAGCCACTTATGGATTGCCTACCAAAGATGGCAATACCTAGATCTATCCTCGCTTTTATGCCTAGCTAGGGGCGTTAAACAATAGCGCTTGTTGGGAGGCAACCCAATGTTATTTTTATTCCTTTCTTTTTGATCCAGATTATTAATCAATAAATTATTTAGCCTCTGTTTTGGTTGTGTTTTTTGTGTTTAATTAGTGTTTGTGCCAAGTAGAACCGTTGGGAAGACTTGGGGAAAGTCTTGTTGAACTTGCTGTAAAAAACAGAAACTTTAGTTCTCACGAGAACTGCTTTCATTTTTATTTAAAGAGTGCTATTTAGTTAATTCTTTTTTCAGATGATTAATAGATAAATCCCTCACGTCCAGCAATTTATTTTAGAATTTTTGGGGTTCCAGGTCTTGCGCTAGCTACAGATTACTACAGACTGTTCTGTTTTTGACAGATTCTGTTTTTCGTGTGTTGTTTGCTTATTTTGATGAATCTATGGTTAGTAAAATAGTTTATAATCCATAGAGAAGTTGGAATACAGTAGGTTTAACACCAATATAAATAAATAATGAGTTCATTACAGTACCTTGAAGTGGTCTTTTGTTTTCTTTCGCTAACGGAGCTCACGAGTTTTCTACTTTAAGTTTTGTGTTGTGAAGTTTTCAAGTTTTGGGTGAATTCTTTTGATGGATTATGGAACAAGGAGTGGAAAGAGCCTAAGCTTGGGGATGCCCATGGAACCCCCAAGATAATCCAAGGACACCAAAAAGTCAAAGCTTGGGGATGCCCCGGAAGGCATCCCCTCTTTCGTCCACTTCCATCGGTAATTTACTTGGAACTATATTTTTATTCACCAACATGATATGTGTTTTGCTTGGAGCGTCTTGTACTATTTGTGTCTTTGTGTCTTAGTATGCCATTATCATCCTTGCTGTACACACCTTTTGATAGAGCCATACATGAATTAAAATTTGATAGAATACTCTATGTGCTTCACTTAAATCTTTTGAGCTATGTAGTTTTGCTCTGTGTGCTTCACTTATATCTTTTGAGCGTTATAATTTTGCTCTACGTGCTTCACTTAGATTTTTAGAGAACGGTGGTGGATTTGTTTTAAAGAAACTATTGATATCTCATGCTTCACTTAAATTATTTTGAGAGTCTCTTAATAGCATGGTAATTTGCTTAATAATAATATGCTTGGTATTCAAGATTTGTGAAACTTTCTTTTGAGTGTGTTGAATACTAAGAAAAGATTGAAGCATGATAATTGTTTTGAGATATGAAGGTGATAATATTAAAGTCATGCTAGTTGAGTAGTTGTGAATTTAAAGAATACTTGTGTTAAAGTTTGTGATTCCCGTAGCATGCACGTATGGTGAACCGTTATGTGATGAAGTCGGAGCATGATTTATTTATTGATTGTCTTCCTTATGAGTGGCGGTCGGGGATGAGCGATGGTCTTTTCCTACCAATCTATCCCCCTAGGAGCATGCGTGTAATACTTTGCTTTGATAACTTCTAAATTTTTGCAATAAGTATATGAGTTCTTTATGACTAATGTTGAGTCCATGGATTATACGCACTCTCACCCTTCCACCTTTGCTAGCCTTTCTAATACCGCGCACTTTTCGCCGGTATCATACACCCACCATATACCTTCCTCAAAACAGCCACTATACCTACCTATTATGGCATTTTCATAGTTATTCCGATATATATTGCCATGCAACTTTCCACCGTTCCATTTATTATGACACACCATCATTGTCATATTGCATATCCCGGTACACCGCCGGAGGCATTCATATAGAGTCATATTTTGTTCTAAGTATTGAGTCGTAATTGTTGAGTTGTAAGAAAAATAAAAGTGTGATGATCATCATTATTAGAGCATTGTCCCAGCGAGGAAAGAATGATGGAGACTATGATTCCCCCATAAGTCGGGATGAGACTCCGGACGAAAAAAAGAGGCCAAAGAAGCCCAAATAAAAAGAGGCCATAAAAAAGAGAAAAGTCCCAAATAAAAATAAAAAATGAGAGAAAAAGAGAGTAGGGACAATGTTACTATCCTTTTACCACACTTGTGCTTCAAAGTAGCACCATGATCTTCATAGTAGAGAGTCTCTCATGTTATCACTTTCATATACTAGTGGGAATTTTACATTATAGAACTTGGCTTGTATATTCCAATGATGGGCTTCCTCAAATTTCCCTAGGTCTTCATGAGCAAGCAAGTTGGATGCACACCCACTTAGTTTCTTTTTGAGCTTTCATATACTTATAGCTCTAGTGCATCCGTTGCATGGCGATCCCTACTCACTCACATTGATATCTATTGATGGGCATCTCCATAGCCCGTTGATATGCCTAGTTGATGTGAGACTATCTTCTCCTTTTTGTCTTCTCCACAACCACCATTCTATTCCACCTATAGTGCTATATCCATGGCTCATGCTCATGTATTGCGTGAAGATTGAAAAAGTTTTGAAAAAGTTAGAGTATGAAACAATTGCTTGGCTTGTCATCGGGGTTGTGCATGATTTAAGTACTTTGTGTGGTGAAGATAGAGCATAGCCAGACTATATGATTTTGTAGGGATAACTTTCTTTGGCCATGTTATTTTGAGAAGACATAATTGCTTTGTTAGTATGCTTGAAGTGTTATTATTTTTATGTCAATATAAACTTTTGTCTTGAATCTTTCGAATCTGAATATTCATATCACAATTAAGAAGATTTGCATTGAAATTATGCCAAGTAGCACTCCGCATCAAAAATTCTCTTTTTATCATTTACCTACTCGAGGACGAGCAGGAATTAAGCTTGGGGATGCCTGATACGTCTCCAACGTATCTATAATTTTTTACTGCTCCATGCTATATTATCCACTGTTTTGGACTATATTGGGCTTTATTTTCCACTTTTACATTATTTTTGGGACTAACCTATTAACCGGAGGCCCAGCCCAGAATTGTTGTTTTTTTGCCTATTTTAGTGTTTCGAAGAAACGGGATATCAAACGGAGTCCAAACGGAATGAAACCTTCAGAAATGTGATTTTCTCACCGAACGTGATCCAGGAGACTTGGACCCTACGCCAAGGCATCATAGAGGCGGTCACGAGGGTGGGGGGCGCCCCCCCTAGGGTGCGCCCCCTGCCTCGTGGGCCCCTCGGAGCTCCACCGACGTACTTCTTCCTCCTATATATACCTACGTACCCCCAAACGATCAAATATGGAGCCAAAAACCTAATTCCACTGCCGCAACTTTCTGTATCCATGAGATCCCATCTTGGGGCCTGTTCCGGAGCTCCGCCGGAGAGGGCCATCATCACGGAGGGCTTCTACATCATCATAGCCTCTCCGATGAAGTGTGAGTAGTTTACCTCAGACCTTCGGGTCCATAGTTAGTAACTAGATGGCTTCTTCTCTCTTTTTGGATCTCAATACAAAGTTCTCCCCCTCTCTTGTGGAGATCTATTCAATGTAATCTTCCTTTTGCGGTGTGTTTGTTGAGAGCGATGAATTGTGGGTTTATGATCAAGTCTATCTATGAATAATATTTGAATCTTCTCTGAATTCTTTTATGTGTGATTGGTTATCTTTGCAAGTCTCTTCGAATTATCCGTTTGGTTTGGCCAACTAGATTGGTAGTTCTTGCCATGGGAGAAGTGCTTAGCTTTGGGTTCGATCTTGCGGTGTCCTTTCCCAGTGACAGAAGGGGCAGCAAGGCACGTATTGTATCGTTGCCATCGAGGATAACAAGATGGGGTTTATTTCATATTGCATGAATTTATCTCTCTACATCATGTCATCTTGCTTAAGGCGTTACTCTGTTTTTAACTTAATACTCTAGAAGCATGCTGGATAGCGGTCGATGAGTGGAGTAATAGTAGTAGATACAGAATCATTTCGGTCTAGTTGTCACGGACGTGATGCCTATATACATGATCATGCCTAGATATTCTCATAACTATGCTCAATTCTGTCAATTGCTCAAAAGTAATTTGTTCACCCACCATAGAATACTTATGCTCTTGAGAGAAGCCACTAGTGAAACCTATGGCCCCCGGGTCTATTCTCATCATATCAATCTCCATCACTTTAATCTTGCTTTGCTTTTTACTTTGCCTTTACTTTTTTACTTTGCATCTTTATACCAAAAATATTATATCTATCAGATCTCACTCTTGTAAGTGACCGTGAAGGGATTGACAACCCCTAATCGCGTTGGTTGCAAGTAGCTATCGTTTTGTGAAGGTACGAGGGACTTAAGCATGGACTCCTACTGGATTGATACCTTGGTTCTCAAAAACTGAGGGAAATACTTATGCTACTTTGCTGCATCATCCCTTCCTTGCAAGCTCAAGAGGTAGCAGCAGGCGCGCCCCCTACCTCGTGGCCTCCTCTTTTCTTTCTTGACGTAGGGTCCAAGTCTCATGGGTCTTGTTCGTTGAGAAAATCACGTTCCCGAAGGTTTCATTCCGTTTGGACTCCGTTTGATATTCCTTTTCTTCGAAACCCTAAAACAGGCAAAAAACAACAATTCTGGGCTAGGCCTCCGGTTAATAGGTTAGTCCCAAAAATAATATAAAAGTGGATAATAAAGCCCAGTAATGTCCAAAACAGTAGATAATATAGCATGGAGCAATAAAAAATTATAGATACGTTGGAGACGTATCACTACTGCTTATGTTGAGAAACCACCTTTCCCTGTTAGAATAAAGGATCATGCTAAAGTTTCAACTATAGTCTACAAAAGTAATATTAGGACACACAAACCCCCTAAGCAAGTTAAAGTTGAACCTAATATTGCTATGGTTAAAGATCTCTTGCCCGATAATTTTGATGGGCATGTTATTTACTTCTGTGATGAGACTGCTAGAATTGCTAGACCAGATAGTTAAAATAAACATAGACCTGTTGTAGGCATGCATGTTATTTCTGTTAAAATAGGAGATCATTGCTATCATGGCTTATGTGATATGGGTGCTAGTGAAAGTGCAATACCTCATTCCTTATACAAAGAAATTATGCATGATATTGCACCTACTGAGATAGAAGATATCGATGTTACCATTAAGCTTGCCAATAGAGATACTATTTCACCAATTGGGATTGTTAGAGATGATGAAGTCTTGTGTGGGAAGGATAAATATCCTGCTGATTTTCTTGTTCTTGGTTCCCCACAAAATAGCTTTTGTCCCATTATATTTGGTAGACCCTTCTTGAATACTGTTAATGCTAAGATAGACTGCAATAAGGATATTGTTTCTGTTGGTTTAGGGGATATGTCTCATGAGTTTAATTTTGCTAAGTTTCGTAGACAACCCCGTGATGAGGAATTGCCTAGTAAAGATGAAATTATTGGTCTTGCTTCTATTGTCGTGTAACGACCAGACCTCAAACAGTCTGATCTCTGTGCATCAGTGTCATCCCTGGATCGGTAATGCTGACACGCACAGTACTTGAGGATTTATAACAGAGTAGCAATCACACACTTATTACATCGAATGTCTCAAAAGAGAACTTATTACAATAAATATGGATTAATGCCATCTAATACGAAAACAGCGGAAGGCTTGGAAGATAAAGTGAGTCCATCAACTCCAACGGCATCACTGAGTGAAAGACCACGACCTAAGGCTCCTTACTCGTCGTCTGAAAAGTCTGCAACATGATACGTTGCAGCCCGAAAACGGGTCAGCACATGGAATATGCTCGCAATGTAACACAAGAGAGTAATGAACAAAATAAAGCTATCACTATTTGCATATATGGCTGGTAGGGGCTGCATGGTTAATAGGTTTTGCGAAACGCCAATTTTTCCCTACTGCAAAGGAATATATTTTATTTAACTACAAAGTTGGTTGAAAACATTGAGAAGGTAAACCCCCTCTCAATCCCAATTAAAAGTAATCATTAACCCAATCAAATTATATTAAAGAGTGATGAGATCCATAGGATAATCCAAGAACCAGATACTCAAGATGTCCATAACCAGGGACACGGCTAACCATGATTAGTTTGTACACTCTGCAGAGGTTTGTGCACTTTTCCCCACAAGACTCGATCTCCTCCGTTGGATTTCTCACACTACATAACGTTTGAGAAACGGATGACCGAGACACAGTCTTTCCGAAGAGGTCCCCTTAACCGATAGATAGGCCGGTACACCTACAATCCCCTACATCTGCTAGCCCATCATGGAAAGGTTTCCTACAACTTACTCAACTATGCCAGAGCCCATAATGGCATGTGACTGCACACGGAAGTTTCTAGTATGAATAATCTTATGATCCCTTTGAGTAAACCCGGGCAAACGTCGGGCCGGGCCGGGTTTCGGGCCGGGCTTATAAAAGCCCGACCTTCATTTCCCAAGCCCGAGCCCGGCCCGAAGCCCGAAATACTCCCTGTTTGCAAGCCCGAGCCCAGCCCAAAGTCAAGCCCGAAGCCCGAAAGCCCGGCCCGAACGCTCTTTTTTAGTGTACGCACGTGCAAGCCTGGCCCGAAGCCCGAAAGCCCGGCCCGAAATACATAAAAAATGAAGCCCGAGCCCGGCCTGAACTATCTTCCGGGCTGCAAAACTAGGCCCGAGCCCGGCCCGAACGTCAAGCCCGGCCCGGCCCGGCCCGGGTTTTTCGGGCCGGGCTCGGGCCGGGTCGTCGGGCCGGGCTGCCCATGCCCGGGTTTACCTTTGAGCCTAGCTGGTGGTCCATAGGAGAATCACACGGTACCCCGAGATTTCCAAAAAAATACAGGCAATCACTGGAATTCCCCGGGTGCCTCAATCCACCCAGATGTGTATTAAAGTTGCCACCTTAAGTTGAACCATTAAATAACAATCTCACATCTGTCATGGATACTCTCAAACCCAATCCACGTCTACGAGCATAGCATAACATAACATGATAAGCAACGTAGAAGTAACTCCCCAGGGTTTGATAATAAACAGGTGAATAGGTACTACCTCATCTACTTCCCAAACCCACAGTTTAATCAGATCTTAACCATGCAATTGTTTGAGGATTGATCTAATGCAATAAAAACTGGGTAGTGAAGAGGTATGATCAAAGTGTCACTTGCATTGCTGATGATCCGTGAAACCTAGAGACTCGATGTAGCACGCTTCACACTCCGGGTATTCTATCGCAATCAAACAAGCATACAATAAGTAATCAAGCAAGGGCACGGGTAAAACTCAAATAAAAAGTCTAACTAGAAAGTTCAACTTAAGAACTCCGGTTTGCAAAAAGAATCAAATCAAACGAAGCAACAAAACTCAAACAGCGAAAGAAACAAGCTTTGTTTACTAATCTGGACTGAAGTCAAATTTCACAGTAGCAAAAACTTGTTTAAGTTGGTTAAACAGAAAGAGGGTTTCGAGACGAAACTCTAGGCGCTTGAATTGCCTGATTCCGTTAAACGAGCGAAAAGTTATACTAGAACGAAAATTGGACCAAAAATCATGATCGAAAATAATCGCGGAAAATCCGAGAAAAAGAAAAACTTACGAACAGGCTAACGAACGAACGTTTACTGTCTGCGGCTAAACGGTGAAAACTGTTCATTAAAACGAACGTAAAAATGGGCGTTCGCTAAATAACTAAACCGAAAAAAATAAACCGAACCGGCTAAAAAACGGATCTAGGGTTTCGAAAAAAAACAAACGATTTTCTCACGAAAACCGAGGCAGCTACCTCGGGTCCGGCCACGGCGAGGCGGCTCCGGTGCAGCAGCATGGGGCGGCGGACGGCGTGCGGCGGCGGCAGCGACGGGGCACGGCGGCGCGGGCGATGGGCGGCGGCGGGGGCGCGCGAGGCAAGGTGGCGGCGGCGGATCGGCGGCGGCGGCGCAGCTAGGCTTAGGGTTTGGGCGGCGGCGCAGTTTGGGCTGCGGTGGGCTCGGTGGCGCGGCTTAAAAAGGCCTCCCGGGTAGAGTCCCGCTCGGGTACGGCCCGGAGTCGGTTCACTTTTTTTTAAAATAATTCCGATGTGCAGAAAAAGAAAGAAAAGAAACACTAAAATGACTCCAAAAATCTCAAAATAAATTTTCCCCGTCCTTTAAAAATAAGCCGGACAATGTGAACATTTATTTGGGCCTAAAATGGAATTTTGAAAAACGCATATTTTTCCTAATTCAAATAAAATAGCGATAAAACTCCGAATAAAAATCTTATTTGATTTTAATATTAAATCTTCGATATTTCTCTATTTTGAGGAAGTCATTTTATCCTCTCTCTTTTATTTTTATAAAAGAAATATTCGAAGAAAAAATAATTAAAATCAAACGATCCTCTTTTCAAAATTCGAGAAAACTCGAATATGAAAATAATGAAATCCTCAACTCTCTCCGTAGGTCCTTGAGTTGCGTAGAATTTCTAGGATCAAGCCAAAATGCAATAAAATATGATATGCAATGATGATCTAATGTATAACATTCCAAATTAAAAATTTGGAATGTTACAAACCTACCCCCCTTAAGATGAATCTCGCCCTCGAGATTCGGGTTGGCTAGAAAATAGGTGTGGATGGTCCTTGTGTAGGTCTTCCTCTCGTTCCCAGGTGGCTTCATCCTTGGTATGGTGGCTCCACTGAACTTTACATAACATGATAACTTTGTTGCGTGTAACTCGGCTGGCAAATTTGGGAATCTTGACTGGCTTCTCCTCGTAAGTCAAGTCGCTATCCAACTATATCACTTCCAGTGGCATTGTATCTCTCAGAGGGATATCAGCCATCTCTGCGTGGCACTTCTTCAACTGAGAAACATGGAACACATCATGAACTCCTGACAATCCTTCGGGTAATTCCAACTTCTAAGCAACTTCTCCCATATGTTCCAAAACTTTGTATGGTCCCACAAATCATGGTGCTAAATTTCCCTTAACTCCTCGGAGTGGTGATACCCGAAGATACACTCTGTCTCCAACTTTGTAAGCTGTCTCCTTGCGTTTAGAATCCGCATAGCTCTTCTGCCTGGACCGGGCTACCTTGAGTCTATCACGAATCAGTTTAACCTTCTCTTCCGATTCTTTAATCAAATCTGGTCCAAACAACTGTCGGTCTCCAACTTCATTCCACAACAATGGTGTTCTGCACCTCCTTCCGTACAATGCTTCGAAAGGGGCCATCTTCAAACTGGCTTGGTAACTGTTGTTGTATGAGAACTCTGCGTAAGGCAAATTTTTGTCCCAACTAGATCCATAATCTAGCGCACAAGCTCTCAACATGTCCTCCAGAATCTGATTGACTCTCTCAGTCTGTCCATCCGTCTGTGGGTGAAAAGCTGTACTGAACTCTAGCCTGGTTCCCAAAGTTTCATGCAACTGATTCCAAAACTTTGAGGTAAACTGGGTTCCTCTATCTGATAAAATTGTTCTCAGAACTCCATGCAAACATACGATCATGGTCATGCATATCCTTGCCAACTTAGCACTGGTGTAAGTGGTCTTTACTGGGATGAAATGAGCTACTTTCGTCAAGCGATCGACTACAACCCATATCGAGTCATAGCCTGAACGAGTCCTGGGTAATTCCGTGATAAAATCCATGCCTAGCTTATCCCACTTCCATTCGGGTATCGGCAATGGTTGCAGCAATCCTGCTGGCTTCTGATGCTCTGCCTTCACTCTCTGACATACATCACAAACTGCTACATACTCCGCAATATCCTTCTTCATTCCGGTCCACCATAATCTATCCTTCAGATCCAGATACATCTTGGTATTTCCTGAGTGAATCGAATATGGTGAGTCATGGGCCTCTTGCAAAATTAGCTTCCTGATCTCCTGATCATTTGGTACATATACGCGGTCCTCAAGCCATAGGGTATCGTGTTCATCCTCCCGAAATCCCTTGGCTTTTCCTTTGCTCATCCTTTCCTTTATCTCGGCAATCTCCTTGTCTGTCTTCTGCGCTTCTTTGATTATCCATCAAAGTAGACTGAATCTCCAAAGCTGCTACATAACCTCTTGGAACTATCTCCAAACATAGCTCACAAAGGTCTTCTGTTAACTCCTTGGGTAACTCTCCTGTCATGAGTGTATTGACATGACTCTTGCGGCTCAACGCATCGGCTACTACGTTAGCCTTTCCAGGATGATAATGCAACTTTATATCATAATCCTTTATGAGTTCCAACCATCTCCTCTTCCTGAGATTCAAATCCTTCCATGTGAAGATATACTTCAAGCTCTCGTGACCCGTGTATACCTCACAATGGTTTCCGATGAGAAAATGTCTCCAATCTTCAACGCATGCACTACGGCTGCTAACTCCAAATCATGCGTAGCATAATTTAACTCATGGGTTTTAAGCTGTCGTGAGGCATATGAAACAACTCTTCCTTCCTGCATAAGCACTGCTCCAAGTCCTCGACGAGAGGCGTCGCAATACACTTCATAATCCTTGCGTTGATCTGGCAGAATCAACACTGGTGATGTAACCAAATGTTTCTTCAATTCCTGAAAACTGGCCTCACATTCCTCAGTCCATTTGAATTTGGTGTCCTTCTTAAACAACTCTGTCATAGGCTTTGCAATCTTCGAGAAATTCTCAATGAACCTCCGGTAGTATCCTGCGAGTCCAAGAAAATTCCGGATCTCTCCAACGGACATGGGTGCCTCCTAATTTGTCACAGTGACGACTTTGTTGGGGTCTACCGCTATTCCTTCTCCGTACATAACATGTCCAAGGAATCCAACTTCCTTCAACCAAAACTCACACTTGCTGAACTTGGCGTATAGCTGATGTTCTCTGAGCTTCCCAAGTACCAAACGCAAGTGCTCCTTATGCTCCTCTTCATTATTCGAGTAGACCAGAATATCATCTATGAACACTACGACGAACTTATCCAAAAACTCCATAAACACCTTGTTCATCATGTTCATAAAATAGGCAGGTGCGTTAGTCAGGCCAAATGACATAACGGTATACTCATATAGCTTGTACCTTGTGGTAAAAGCCGTCTTAGGTATATCCTGCTCTCGAATCTTCAACTGGTGGTACCCTGATCGCAGATCGATCTTGGAAAACACCTTAGCTCCTTGCAGCTGATCAAACAAATCATTGATCATCGGCAATGGGTACTTGTTCTTGATCGTTACTTCATTCAATCCACGATAATCAACAACCATCCTTAACGATCCATCCTTCTTCTCCACTAGAAGTACTGGTGATCCCCAAGGTGACGAACTTGGGCGAATATATCCTTTATCCAGTAACTCCTTAATCTTCTTCTTAATTTCCTCTAAATCCTGTGCAGGCATCCTGTACGGTCTCTTAGATATTGGCCCTGTGCCTGGCAAAAGCTCAATCAAAAATTCGATGTCTCTATCCGGTGGCATGTCTGGCAACTCTTCTGAAAATACATCCGGGAAATCCTTTACCACTGGTACTTCCTCCTGTACAACTCATGTTAAGGAATTTACTTGAGTCCTAATCGGCACATGCTGGGATACATACTTGATCCTTCTTCCTTCTGGGGTGGTGAGCAAAATCGACTTACTAGCACAATCGATGTTTCCTCCATACATCGATAGCCAATCCATACCCAGAATCACATCCAAACCTTGCGACTCCGGAATTATCAGATCTGAGGGGAAAACGTGCCTACCTATAGCCAACGGTATCTGAAAACATCCTTGGCTTGCCATATACTCTACTCTTGGCGAGCTCACTAACATAGGTGTACTAAGAACTTTGGTGGGCAGTTTATACTTATCCACAAATCCCCTTGATATGTATGAATGCGATGCACCGGTATCGAAAAGTACAACTGCAGTAAAAGACTTAACCAAAAACTTACCTATTACTGCATCTAGCCGGGCTTCAATCTCCTCCACGTTAACGTGGTTCACTTGTCCCCTGTTGAAAGGGTTGGGCTTCTTCCCAGAGCTTCCATTGCCGTTTTCGTTCTTAGCTTCAGGACATTCATTGGCGTAATGTCCGGTCTTCTGGCACTTGTAGCAAATAACGTGGCTTAGATCTTTCTTGGCGGGTGTTGCTGGGTTGGAACGGTTCTGTCCGTTGCTTCCTCCATTACCATTCTTGGAGCCACTATGGTTGTGAGAACTTCCTCCATTGTGAGTGTGGCCTCCATGGTTATGCATAAGTCCTCCTGAGTTCGGGGTGAAACGGGGTCTCTGCTGAGCTCCAGAATTATACTTCCCTTGTCCATACTTCCTCTTGCGGTTATCTATCTGCTACTGCTTCCCTTCAATCATGAGATCTCTATCTACCAATTGTTTGTAGTTATTAAAGGTTGCTACCATCAACTGCATGCTCAGCTCATCATTCAGTCCTTCCAAAAACTTCTCCTGCTTAGCTGCATCCGTAGCAACATCATCTGGGGCATAACGTGCTAGCTTGCTAAAGTCATCCACATACTGGCTAACGGTGCGTCCTCCTTGGCGTAAGTTGCGAAACTCACGCTTCTTTATGGCCATAGCTCCTGCTGATACATGGGCAATGCGAAAAGCCTGCTGGAACTGGTCCCATGTAACAGTGGCTATAGGACATGTGACAGTGTAATTCTCCTACCATGAGGCTGCTGGTCCATCCAATTGGTGCGCGGCAAAACGCACCCTCTCAGCATCTGTGCATACTGTAGTGGTTAACTCCCTTCCAATCCTGCGGAGCCAATCATCTGCCACTATCGGCTCGGTGCTACTGGAAAACACCGGTGGCTGCAACCTCAGAAAACGGGCTAAATTGTCAACTGGGGGTGGTGGTGGTGGGTTGTTGTTGGTGGTGGTGTTGTTATTGCCTTGGTTCTGAACTAACATCTACATCAGGGTATTCTGCTGCTGGATCAACTGAGTGAGCTCTGGTGGAAAGGTAAATCCGGGGTCACGTCTCGGAGGCATCTGAGGGTTTAGAGGGAAGAGAATAGAATAGAATGAGGTCTAGTGAGAAAGCACTACCCATATGCACATGAGACAAACACAATCATATCACTCACTCAATCAAGCAAGGGCATACAATCGGTCTAGAACTTATCGTTACAAAGTGCTTGGACTATACTATTTACATGGTAGACTACTACTACTGTTTTGGCGGTCAGCTAGAAATATTGTTCGGTCGAAGACTCCATGATATCCGCTCCAGCTTCATCAACATAATCATCATCACTATCGTTGGGGTCCGAGTCGGTGTCGTTGATGATGATGTAGTTTTCCGGGCAAGTGGAACCGTCATCTTCTCCTCCTGGCGCGGGGTCTCCCATGAATACTCCTAGCTTCCTTGTCAAGTCGCCATTCTTCTCCACTAGTACGACAATTTCTTCCTCATAATCTTCGCGAGTTGCCTTGAGTTCTTCCTCAAGCTCCGTGATCCTTGTCATCGCCTTCTTTAGATCTATCATGCCTGCGCACATCTGATTTTCCTGGCGGCGAATATGCTGGTTTAACTCCTGGATGAAAGCGGCAATTGATCTATCCTTCCTGGTGCTGATCATCTCCCATTGCTCATCTCGGCGCCCACAAATCTGGTAGATAGTATCCTTGAGATCCTTGTGGTAAACTTCTCCAATGCGTCCCATGGTGATGTGAGCTGCCATACTCTTTCCTAGACTCCAGGTTGGTGCATCAAAGGAAAACTCTATGGGTTCAGTGACTGGCGTGAATGTCCTTCCTGGAACTTGAACATGAATCATCCATCGCTCCTCTTCTGGTAAAGTGGTGTTGTAAGTCCCGGTGAAGCTTGGTATTCCGATGTTTAGGTACCTAGTGACTTCCTTCAAGTGGCGTCCAAAAGGTGTGTCTTCATCTGGTTGTGCAAACTTGTTCCTTGCGTCCTCCATCCTAAAGAGTAGAAAATGGAGAGAAGTCAGAAATGAGAAGAGGGTAGTGATCTAGGGCTTTAGCTTAGTGGTCATGTCCTACTGTCAGCGTGTGCTCTGATACCATCTTGTAGCGACCAGACCTCAAACAGTCTGATCTCTGTGCATCAGTGTCATCCCTGGATCGGTAATGCTAACACGCACAGTACTTGAGGGTTTATAACAAAGTAGCAATCACACACTTATTACATCGAGTGTATCAAAAGAGAACTTATTACAATAAATATGGCTTAAGGCCATCTAATATAATAACAACGGAAGGCTTGGAAGATAAAGTGAGTCCATCAACTCCAACGGCATCACTGAGTGAAAGACCACGACCTAAGGCTCCTTACTCGTCGTCTGAAAAGTCTGCAACATGATACGTTGCAGCCCAAAAACGGGTCAGCACATGGGATATGCTAGCAATGTAACACAAGAGAGTAATAAACAGAACAAAGCTATCACTACATGCATATATGGCTGGTGGGGGCTGTATGGTTAATAGGTTTTGCGAAACGCCAATTTTTCCCTACTGCAAAGGAATATATTTTGTTTAACTAAAAAGTTGGTTGAAAACATTGAGAAGGTAAACCCCCTCTCAATCCCAATTAAAAGTAATCATTAACCCAATCAAATTATATTAAAGAGTGATGAGATCCACAGGATAATCCAAGAACCAGATACTCAAGATGTCCATAACCGGGGACACGGCTAACCATGATTAGTTTGTACACTCTACAGAGGTTTGTGTACTTTCCCCCACAAGACTCGATCTCCTCCGTTGGATTTCTCGCACTAAATAATGTTTGAGAAACGGATGACCGAGACACAGTCTTCCAGAAGAGGTCCCCTTAACCAATAGATAGGCCGGTACACCTACAATCCCCTACATCTGCTAGCCCATCATGGAAAGGTTTCCCACAACTTACTCAACTATGCCAGAGCCCATAATGGCATGTGGCTGCACACGGAAGTTTCCAGTATGAATAATATTATGATCCCTTTGAGCCTGGGTGGAGCTCCATAGGAGAATCACACGGTACCCCGGGATTTCCAAAAAAATACAGGCAATCACTGGAATTCCCCAGGTGCCTCAATCCATCCAGATGTGTATTAAAGTTGCCACCTTAAGTTAAACCATTAAATAACAATCTCACATCTGTCATGGATACTCTCAAACCCAATCCACGTCTACGAGCATAGCATAGCATAACATAATAAGCAACGTAGAAGTAACTCCCCAGGGTTTGATAATAAACAGGTGAATAGGTACTGCCTCATCTACTTCCCAAACCCACAATTTAATCAGATCCTAACCATGCAATTGTTTGAGGATTGATCTAATGCAATAAAAACTGGGTAGTGAAGAGGTATGATCAAAGTGTCACTTGCCTTGCTGATGATCCATGAAACCTAGAGACTCGATGTAGCACGCTTCGCACTCCGGGTACTCTATCGCAATCAAACAAGCATACAATAAGCAATCAAGCAAGGGCATGGGTAAAACTAAAATAAAAAGTGTAACCAGAAAGTTCAACTGAAGAACTCCAGTTTGCAAAAAGAATCAAATCAAACGAAGCAACAAAACTCAAACGGCGAAAGAAACAAGCTTCGTTTACTAATCTGGACTAAAGTCAAATTTTACAGCAGCAAAAAACTTGTTTAAGTTGGTTAAATAGAAAGAGGGTTTCGAGACGAAACTCTAGGCGCTTGAATCGCCTGATTCCATTAAACGAGCGAAAAGTTATACTAGAATGAAAATCGGATCAGAAATCACGATCGAAAATAATCGCGGAAAATCGGAGAAAAAGAAAAACCGACGAACAGGCTAACGAACGAACGTTTGCTGTCTGCGGCTAAACGGTGAAAACCATTCGTTAAAACAAACGTAAAAATGTGCATTCGCTAAATAACTAAACCGAAAAAAATAAACCGAACCGGATGAAAAACAGATCTAGGGTTTCGAAAAAACCAAACGGTTTTCTCATGAAAACTGAGGCGGCTACGTGGGGTCCGGCGAGGTCCGGCGACGGCGGGGCGGCTCCGGTGCGGCGGCGGCAGCGGCACGGGCGGCGGGCGGCGGAGGCAGCTGCGGGGCACGGCGGCGCGGGCGACGGGTGGCGGCGGCAGCGCGCGAGGCGAGGCGGCGGCGTGGCTAGAGTTAGGGTTTGGGCAGCAGCGCGGTTTGGGCTGCGGTGGGCTCAGCGGCGCGGCTTAAAAAGTCCCCCCGGCAGAATCCCGCTCGGGTACGGCCCGGAGTCGGTTCACTTTTTTTTAAAATAATTCCGACGTGCAGAAAAGAAAGAAAAGAAATACTAAACGGACTCCAAAAATCCCAAAATAAATTTTTCCCGTCTTCTAAAAATAAGTCGGACAAGATGAACATTTATTTGGGCCTAAAATGCAATTTGGAAAAACGCATATTTTTCCTAATTCAAATAAAATAGCGATAAAATTCCGAATAAAAATCTTATTTGATTTTAATATTAAATCTTCGATATTTCTCTATTTTGGGGAAGTCATTTTATCCTCTCTCTTTTATTTTTAAAATAAATATTCGAAGAGAAAATAATTAAAATCAAATGATCCTCTTTTCAAAATTTGAGAAAAGTCGAATATGAAAATAATGAAATCCCCAACTCTCTCCGTAGGTCCTTGAGTTGCGTAGAATTTCTAGGATCAAGCCAAAATGCAATAAAATATGATATGCAATGATGATCTAACGTATAACATTCCAAATTGAAAATTCGGGATGTTACATGCCGTGCCTCCTACTGATCCTTTAGAACAATATTTGCTAGACCATGAAAATGATATGTTCATGAATGAAAGAAGGGACATAGATGAAGTATTCTTTAAATAGGGGCCTATTTTGAAACGCAACTTTCCCGTTGAAATCCTAGGAGATCCTTCTCCACCCAAGGGTGATCCCGTGTTTGAGCTTAAACCATTGCGTGATACTCTTAAATATGCTTATCTTGATGAAAAGAAGATATATCCTGTTATTATTAGTGCTAACCTTTCAGAGAAGGAGGAAGAGAAATTATTAAAAACTTTGAAGAAGCACCATGCTGCTATTGGATATACTCTTGATGATCTTAAGGGCATTAGTCCCACTCTAAGTCGACACAAAATAAATTTGGAGAAAGATGCCAAACCAGTTATTGATCACCAACAACGGCTAAATCCTCAGATGAAAGAAGTTAAGAAAGGAAATATTAAAGCTCCTTGAGGCAGGTATAATTTATCTCGTTGCTGATAGTCAGTGGGTAAGCTCAGTCCATTGTGTCCCTGAGAAGGGAGGTATTACTGTCGTACATAATGATAAATATTAATTGATCCCATAAAGAATTATTACAGGTTATAGGATGGTAATTGATTTTCACAAATTAAATAAAGCTACTAAAAAGATCATTACCCTTTGCCTTTCATTGATCAAATGCTAGAAATATTATCCAAACATACTCATTTTTGCTTTTTAGACGGTTACTCTGGCTTCTCTCAAATACCTGTGTCAGCTGATGATCAATCAAAGACCACTTTTACTTGCCCTTTCGGTACTTTTGCTTATAGACGTATGCATGTTGGTTTATGTAATGCGCCTGCTACCTTTCAAAGATGCATGATGGCTATATTCTCTGACTTTTGTGAAAAGATTTGTGAGGTTTTCATGGACGATTTCTCCGTTTATGGATCCACTTTTGATGATTGCTTGAGCAACCTTGATCGAGTTTTGTAGAGATGTGAAGAAACTAATCTTGTCTTGAACTGGGAGAAGTACCACTTTATGGTCAATGAAGGTATTGTCTTGGGGCATAAAATTTCTGAAAGAGGCATTGAAGTTGATAAAGCTAAAGTCGACGCTATTGAAAAGATGCCATGTCCCAAGGACATTAAAGGTATAAGAAGCTTCCTCGATCACGCCGGTTTTTATAGGAGGTTCATTAAGGACTTCTCAAAAATTTCTCGGCCTCTCACTAATCTATTACAAAAAGACATTCCTTTCATCTTTGATGATGATTGTGTAGAAGCATTTGAAATACTTAAGAAAGCATTGATTTTTGCACCTATTGTTCAGCCACCTGATTGGAATTTACCCTTTGAAATTATATGTGATGCTAGTGATAATGTTGTAGGTGTTGTTCTAGGGCAAAGAGTTGATAATAAATTAAATGTTATTCAATATGCTAGTAAAACTATAGACAATGCCCAGATAAATTATGCTACTACTGAAAAAGAATTTTTAGCAGTTGTATTTGCTTGTGATAAGTTCAGACCTTATATTGTTGATTCTAAAGTAACTATTCACACTGATCATGCTGCTATTAAATACATTATGGAAAATAAAGATGCTAAACCTAGACTTATTAGATGGGTTCTCCTGCTACAAGAATTTGATTTGCATATTATTGATAGAAAGGGAGCTGAGAACCCCATTGTAGACAACTTGTCTAGGTTAGAAAATGTTCTTGACGACCCACTACCTATTGATGATAGCTTTCCTCATGAACAATTAAATGTCATAAATGCTTCTCGTACTGCTCCATGGTATGCTGATTATGCTAATTATATTGTTGCTAAATTTATACCACCTAGTTTCACATACCAACAAAAGAAAAAGTTCTTCTATGATTTGAGACATTATTTTTGGGATGACCCACATCTTTATAAAGGAGTAGATGGTATTATTAGACGTTGTGTACCTGAGCATGAACAGGAACAGATCCTACGCAAGTGTCACTCCGAGGCTTATGGAGGACACCATGCTGGAGATAGAACTGCACACAAGGTATTGTAATCCGGTTTTTATTGTCCTACCCTCTTCAAGGATGCCCATAAGTTTGTCTTATCTTGTGATGAATGTCAAAGAATCAGTAATATTAGTAGACGTCAAGAAATTCCTATGAATTATTCAATTGTTATTGAACCATTTGATGTTTGGGGCTTTGATTATATGGGACCTTTTCCTTCCTCTAATGGGTATATACATATTTTAGTTGTTGTTGATTATGTTAGTAAGTGGGTAGAAGCTATTCCAACTAGTAGTGCTGATCATAACACCTCTATGAAGATGCTTAAAGAAGTTATTTTCCGAGGTTTGGAGTCCCTAGATATTTAATGACTGATGGTGGTTCACATTTTATTCATGGTGCTTTTCGTAAAATGCTTGCTAAATATGATGTTAATCATAGAATTGCATCTCATTGTCACCCACAGTCTAGTGGTCAAGTAGAATTGAGTAATAGAGAGATCAAATTAATTTTGCAAAATACTGTTAACATATCTAGAAAGAATTGGTCCAAGAAACTTGATGATGCATTATGGGCCTATAGAACTGCATATAAAAATCCTATGGGTATGTCTCCGTATAAAATGGTTTATGGTAAAGCATGTCACTTACCTCTCAAACTAGAACATAAGGCATATTGGGATATTAAAGAGCTCAACCATGACTTCAAACTTGCTGGTGAGAAGAGGCTTTTTGACATTAGCTCACTTGATGAATGGAGAACCCAGACTTATGAAAATGCCAAGCTGTTTAAAGAAAAAGTTAAAAGATGGCACGATAAAAGGATACAAAAGCGTGAGTTCAGTGTAGGTGATTATGTATTGCTATACAACTCTCATTTAAGATTTTTTGCAGGTAAACTTCTCTCTAAATGGGAAGGTCCTTACGTTATCGAGGAGGTCTACCGTTCCGGTGCCATAAAAATCAACAACTTCGAAGGCACAAATCCGAAGGTGGTGAACGGTCAAAGAATTAAACATTATATCTCAGGTAATCCCATAAATGTTGAAACTAATGTTATTGAAACCGTAACCCGGGAGGAATACATAAGGGACACTTTCCGGAATGTCTCAGACTCCGGAAAGGAATAGGTACGTGGTATGGTAAGTAAACGGACTCCAAAATAGTTCTCATGGAAATATTTCTCCGTTTTGGAATATATAAAAAAATAGGAAAATAAGAAGTAGACCGGAAAGGACACGGGGCTTCCACGAGGGTGGAGGGCGCGCCCCCTGCCTCGTGGGCACCTCGTGTGCTCTCCGGACTCTATTTTCTTGCATGATACTTCTTTTGGTTGGTAAAAATTCATTATATAATCTCACGAAGGTTTTGACCACTGTATGACGCAAAAATCTCATGCTCTTGTTTCGAGCTGTTTTCTTCCAGGGTTGTCAAGGCCAAGCATCATGCCGTCTCCCTCCTCCTCCAATAATGAGGGCAACGATGCTTGGCTAATGAAGATAGAACTAAAGAGGGAAGAACCTATGGAGATCAACAAGGATGAAGGGATCAATAAGGCCACGGAGGACCAAGTTCCAGCAGCAGAAGACATCCTTCAACTTGATCACAATCTTCTTACCCCAACTGAGATCGAAGCTTTCAAAATGATTGAGTTAGCTCGTATACAAAACAAGTATCTCACACGTGAATTTTTTTGTTGAAGGAGCATATCATCGCACTCAAGGGCATTATCCACAAGTTGGAGGACTTACTATGCTCGATGTGTGACTATCCATCATCAACAACTCCACCTTCTTCACCAACAAAGAAGAACTGGGTATCTGGTATGGGCACTCCCCTTGGCAACTGCCAGGCTTGGGGGAGTGCCCCGGTATCGTATCACCATCACAACTTTTATCTTTACCTTTTTTCTTAGTTCGATCCTTTTGATAATATCTTGATCTAGTAGAATAAAGTTTTAGTATGATCTAGTTGTGAGTTTTGCTTTATGATCCTTCTATGTAATCGAGTTCGTGAGCTATATATAATAAAGTTTAGTGTTGAATCAAGGGCTTGATTATTTTGCTATGATCTTGAGGGAATTAAATAAAATAAAAGAGAAGAAATAAAGAGATCATATGGATCTTATGGAGAGTAATGAGCTCACATATAAAGAGTAGGATGAATAAAAGTTGTTGAGAGTTGACAAACATAGTTTTGGTCATCGTTGCAATTAATAGGAAGTAATAAAGAAAGAGAGCTTCACATATAAATATACTATCTTGGACATCTTTTATGATTGAGCACTCATTAAAGTATGACATACTAAGAGTTGACGTTGGACAAGGAAGACAATGTAATGGGTTATGTTTTCTTACATCTGAGATAAATTATATTGTCATGGATAATCCAACATGTTGAGCTTGCCTTTCCCTCTCATGCTAGCCAAGTTCTCTGCACCAAGTAGAAATACTACTTGTGCTTCCAATCATCCCTAAACCCAGTTTTGCCATGAGAGTCCACCATATCTACCTATGGATTGAGTAAGATCCTTCAAGTAAGTTGTCATCGGTGCAAGCAATAAAAAATTCTCTCTAAATATGTATGACTTATTAGTGCAGAGGAAATAAGCTTTATATGATCTTGTGATATGGAAGAAATAAAAGCAACAGACTGCATAATAAAGGTCCATATCACAAGTGGAAATATAAAGTGACGTTCTTTTGCATTAAGATTTTGTGCATCCAACCATAAAAGCGCATGACAACCTCTGCTTCCCTCTACAAAGGGCCTATCTTTTACTTTTATCTTCTACCTTACATAAGAGTCATGGTGATCTTCACCTTTCCTTTTTGCATTTTATCCTTTGGCAAGCACAATGTGTTGGAAAGATCCTGATATATATAGCTAATTGGATGTGAGTCTTCATGAACTATTATTGTTGACATTACCCTTGAGGTAAAACGTTGGGAGGCAAAACCATAAACCCCTATCTTTCTCTATGTCCGATTAAAACTTCATACCCATAAATATTGCGTGAGTGTGAGCAATTGTGAAAGACTAAATGATGGTTGAGTATGCAGACTTGCTGAAAAGCTCTTATATTGACTCTTTCCTATGTTATGATAAATTGCAATTGCCTCAATGACTGAGATTAGAGTTTGCTGGTTCTCAATGAAGTTTATGATTCATACTTGAAATTTTGATTGAATTGTTACTTTAGCATAAGCGATCATATGACAATATATATGTGTGTGTGTGTTGTTGTTGTTCTAAGAACTAGATGATGCCCCACACGTTGTTGCGGGAATGTTTGCAATATTTCAATGAGATTTTGATTATATGGAACATGAATTCTTGAAAAAATAGTTTCTGAAAGTATATAAGAATTAAATGTAAATAGCATAATAAAATGGAATTTTACATGCATGCATGTTGTAGTGGATTTTTAATATGCATAGTTGCATGTTGAGGTGGGCCTTTTCTTATGCATGTTGAATGATGAGGTGACATGCTTGCATGTTGAGAGAAATATCTTAGTGGGGGCTAGCTATTTAGATATAGAAGATGATCATGATGCCCTCATGTCCATATTTTATTTTTATCGACACCTCTATCTCTAAACATGTGGACATATTTTCGATTTCGGCTTTCTCTTGAGGACAAGCGAGGTCTAAGCTTGGGGGAGTTGATACGTCCATTTTGCATCATGCTTTTATATCGATATTTATTGCATTATGGGCTGTTATTACACATTATGTCACAATACTTACGCCTATTCTCTCTTATTTTACAAGGTTTACATGAAGAGGGAGAATACCGACAGCCGGGATTCTCGGCTGGAAAAGGAGCAAATATTAGAGACCTATTCCGCACAGCTCCAAATGTCCTGAAACTTCACGGAAGCTATTTCCAGAATATATAAAAAATATTGAGCGCAAGAAGTTCCAGAGGGGGGCCACACCCTGGCCATGAGGGAGGGGCGCGCCCTACCCCCCTGGGCGCCCCTGCCTCGTGGGCCCCCTGGTGGCCCTCCGATGCCCATCTTCTGCTATATGGAGTACTTTGTCGAGGAAAAAATCATAAGCAAGCTTTCAGGACGAGACTCCACCGCCACGAGGCGGAGCCTTGGTGGAGCCAATCTAGGGCTCCGGCGGAGCTGCTCTGCCGGGGAAACTTCCCTCTGGGAGGAGGAAATCATCACCATCGTCATCACCAACGATCCTCTCATCAGGAGGGGATCAATCTCCATCAACATCTTCATCGACACCATCTCATCTCAAACCCTAGTTCATCTCTTGTATCCAATCTTTGTATCCAAACCTCAGATTGGTACCTGTGGGTTGCTAGTAGTGTTGATTACTCCTTGTAGTTGACGCTAGTTGGTTTATTTGGTGGACGATCATATGTTCGGATCCATTATGCATATTAACACCCCTCTGATTATGAATATGAATATCCTTTGTGAGTAGTTACGTTTGTTCCTGAGGGCATGGGAGAAGTCTTGCTATTAGTAGTCATGCGAATTTGGTATTCGTGCGATATTTTGATGAGATGTATGTTTTCATCCCTCTAGTGGTGTCATGTGAACGTCGAATGCATGACACTTCACCATTGTTTGGGCCTAGAGGGAGGCATTGAGAAGTAATAAGTAGATGATGGGTTGCTAGAGTGACAGAAGCTTAAACCCTAGTTTATGCGTTGCTTCGTAAGGGGCTGATTTGGATCCATATGTTTCATGCTATGGTTAGGTTTACCTTAATACTTCTGTTGTATTTGCAGATGCTTGCAATGGGGGTTAATCATAAGTGGGATGCTTGTCCAAGTAAGGACAACACCCAAGCACCGGTCCACCCACATATCAAATTATCAAAGTACCAAACACGAATCATATGATCGTGATGAAAACTAGCTTGACGATAATTCCCATGTGTCCTCGGGGGCGCTTTACTTCATATAAGAGTTTATCCAGGCTTGTCCTTTTCTATAAAAAGGATTGGGCCATCTTGCTGCACCTTATTTACTTCTATTACTTGCTACTCATTACAAATTACCTTATCACAAAACTATCTGTTACCGATAATTTCAGTGCTTGCAGAGAATACCTTACTGAAAATTGCTTTTCATTTCCTTCTGCTCCTCGGTGGGTTCGACACTCTTACTTATCGAAAAGGCTATGATAGATCCCCTATACTTGTGGGTCATCAGTCTATAGTCACCTACTATGTGTTATGATCCGGTAACCCCCAAGTGACAATAATCGGGACCACTCCCGGTGATGACCGTAGTTTGAGGAGTTCATGTATTCACTATGTGTTAATGCTTTGGTTCGGTACTCTATTAAAAGGAGGCCTTAATATCCCTTGGTTTCCAATAGGACCCTGCTGCCACGGGAGGGTAGGACAAAAGATGTCATGCAAGTTCTTTTCCATAAGCACGTATGACTATATTCGAAATACATGCCTACATTACATTGATGAATTGGAGCTAGTTCTGTGTCACCCTAGGTTATGACTGTTACATGATCAACCGAATCTGGCATAATTCTCCATCACCGATCCAATGCCTACGAGCTTTCCATATATTGTTCTTCGCTTATTTACTTTTCAGTTGCTATTGTTATCATCACTATAAAACAATAAAAATATTACTTTTGCTACCGTTACCTTTTACCATCGTTACCACTACTATCATATTACTTTGCTACTAAACATTGATACGTCTCCAACGTATCTATAATTTTTGATTGCTCCATGCTATATTATCTACTGTTTTGGTCAATATTGGGCTTTATTATCCACTTTTATATTACTTTTGGGACTAACCTATTAACCGGAGGCCCAGCCCAGATTTGCCGTTTTATGCCTATTTCAGTGTTTCGAAGAAAAGGAATATCAAACGGAGTCGAAACGGAACGAAATCAACTGGAGAAGTTATTTCTGGAAGGAAACCTACCAGATAGACTTGGACCCTGCGTCAGAAGATGAAGGAGGTGCTCACGAGGGTAGGGGCACGCCCCCTGCCTCGTGCCCCCCCTTCGGTCCACCGACGTACTCCTTTCACCCATATATACCTACGTATCGTAAAACTTCCAGGGAGCATGATAGATCGGGAGTTCCGCCGCCAGAAGCCTCCGTAGCCACCGAAAGCCAATCTAGACCCGTTCCGGCACCCTGCCGGAGGGGGCAATCCCTCTCCGGTGGCCATCTTCATCATCCCGGTGCTCTCCATGATGAGGAGGGAGTAGTTCTCCCTCGGGGCTGAGGGTATGTACCAGTAGCTATGTGTTTGATCTCTCTCTCGTGTTCTTGAGGTGATACGATCTTGATGTATCGCGAGCTTTGATATTATATTTGGATCCTATGATGTTTCTTCCCCCCTCTACTCTCTTGTAATGAATTGAGTTTCCCTTTGAAGTTATCTTATCGGATTGAGTCTTTAAAGATTTGAGAACACTTGATGTATGTCTTGCCGTGTGTATCTGTGGTGACAATGGGATATCACGTGATTCACTTGATGTATGTTTTGGTGATCAACTTGCGGGTTCCGCCCATGAACCTATGCATAGGGGTTGGCACACGTTTTCGTCGTGATTCTCCGGTAGGAACTTTGGGGCACTCTTTGAGGTTCTATGTGTTGGTTGAATAGATGAATCTGAGATTCTGTGATGCATATCGTATAATCATGCCCACGGATACTTGAGGTGACATTGGAGTATCTAGGTGACATTAGGGTTTTGGTTGATTTGTGTCTTAAGGTGTTATTCGAGTACGAACTCTAGGGTTGTTTGTGACACTTATAGGAATAGCCCAACGGATTGATTGGAAAGAATAACTTTGAGGTGGTTTCGTACCCTACCATAATCTCTTCGTTCGTTCTCTGCTACTAGTGACTTTGGAGTGACTCTTTGTTGCATGTTGAGGGATAGTTATGTGATCCAATTATGTTATTATTGTTGAGAGGACTGGCACTAGCGAAAGTATGAACCCTAGGCCTTGTTTCAACACATTGCAATACCGTTTATGCTCACTTTTATCATTAGTTACCTTGCTGTTTTTATAAATTCAGATTACAAATACCTTTATCTACTATCCATATCCCACTTGTTTCACCATCTCTTCGCCGAACTAGTGCACCTATACAATTTACCATTGTATTGGGTGTGTTGGGGACACAAGAGACTCTTTGTTATTTGGTTGCAGGGTTGTTTGAGAGAGATCATCTTCATCCTATGCCTCCTACAGATTGATAAACCTTAGGTCATCCACTTGAGGGAAATTTGCTACTGTCCTACAAACCTCTGCACTTGGAGGCCCAACAACGTCTACAAAAAGAAGGTTGTGTAGTAGACATCAAACACTTTGCTGCAGATATTAAGTTTCCAAGTGTGGTTGAATTGACAACTCAGCTACCAATACTTGAGAATATTCTTTGGCTCCCCTTGTGTCGAATCAATAAATTTGGGTTGAATACTCTACCCTCGAAAATTGTTGCGATCCCCTATACTTGTGGGTTATCATGGAGCCAGGGGCAAGTTTCATCAACCATGGTGTAGGAAATATGCCCTAGAGGCAATAATAAAGTTATTATTTATTTCCTTATATCATGATAAATGTTTATTATTCATGCTAGAATTGTATTAACCGGAAACATAATACATGTGTGAATACATAGACAAACAGAGTGTCACTAGTATGCCTCTACTTGACTAGCTCGTTAATCAAAGATGGTTATGTTTCCTAACCATGGACAAAGAGTTGTTATTTGATTAACGGGATCACATCATTAGGTGAATGATCTGATTGACATGACCCATTCCATTAGCTTAGCACCCGATCGTTTAGTATGTTGCTATTGCTTTCTTCATGACTTATACATGTTCCTATGACTATGAGATTATGCAACTCCCGTTTGCCGGAGGAACACTTTGTGTGCTACCAAACGTCACAACGTAACTGGGTGATTATAAAGGTACTCTACAGGTGTCTCCAAAGGTACATGTTGGGTTGGCATATTTCGAGATTAGGATTTGTCACTCCGATTGTCGGAGAGGTATCTCTGGGCCCTCTTGGTAATGCACATCACATAAGCCTTGCAAGCATTGCAACTAATGAGTTAGTTGTGAGATGATGTATTATGGAACGAGTAAAGAGACTTGCCGGTAACGAGATTTAACTAGGTATTGAGATACCGACGATCGAATCTCGGGCAAGTAACATACCGATGACAAAGGGAACAACGTATGTTGTTATGCGGTCTGATCGATAAAGATCTTCGTAGAATATGTAGGAACCAATATGAGCATCCAGGTTCCGCTATTGGTTATTGACCGGAGACGTGTCTCGGTCATGTCTACATTGTTCTCGAACCGTAGGGTCCGCACGCTTAATGTTACGATGACAATTTCATTATGAGTTTATGTATTTTGATGTACTGAAGGTTGTTCGGAGTCCCAGATGTGATCATGGACATGACGAGGAGTTCTCGAAATGGTCGAGACATAAAGATCGATATATTGGAAGCCTATATTTGGATATCGGAATCGTTCCGGGTGAAATCGGGATTTTACCGGAGTACCGGGGGGTTACCGGAACCCCCCCGGGGGTTATTGGGCCTACATGGGCCCTAAGGGAGAAGAGGAAAGGAGACAAGAGGTGGCCACGCGCCCCTCCCCTCCCTAGTCCGAATAGGACAAGGAGAGGGGGGCGGCCCCCCCCCCTTTCCTTTCCCTCTTCCTCCTCTTTCCCACTTCTCCTTCTCCAACTAGGAAAGAAGGGAGTCCTACTCCCGGTGGGAGTAGGACTCCCCCTTCGCGCGCCCTCCTTGGCCGGCCGCCCCCTCCCCTTGGCTCCTTTATATACAGGGGCAGGGGGCACCCTAGAACACACAAGTTGATCTTTGTGATCGTTCCTTAGCCGTGTGCGGTGCCCCCCTCCACCATATTCCACCTCGGTCATATTGTAGCGGTGCTTAGGCGAAGCCCTGCGATGGTTGAACATCAAGATCGTCACCACGCCGTCGTGCTGACGGAACTCCTCCCCGAAGCTTTGCTGGATCGGAGCCCGGGGAGCGTCATCGAGCTGAACGTGTGCCAAGAACTCGGAGGTGCCGGAGTAACGGTGCTTGGATCGGTTGGATCGGGAAGACGTACGACTACTTCCTCTATGTTGCGTCGACGCTTCCGCTTCGGTCTACAAGGGTACGTAGACAACACTCTCCCCTCTCGTTGCTATGCATCACCATGATCTTGCGTGTGCGTAGGAAATTTTTTGAAATTACTACGTTCCCCAACAGTGGCATCCGAGCCTAGGTTTTATGGTTTTATGTTATATGCACGAGTAGAACACAAGTGAGTTGTGGGCGATATAAGTCATACTGCTTACCAGCATGTCATACTTTGGTTCGGCAGTATTGTTGGATGAAGCGGCCCGGACCGACATTACGCGTACACTTACGCGAGACTGGTTCTACCGCCGTGCTTTGCACACAGGTGGCTGGCGGGTGTCAGTTTCTCCAACTTTAGTTGAACCGAGTGTGGCTACGCCCGGTCCTTGCGAAGGTTAAAACAGCACCAACTTGACGAACTATCGTTGTGGTTTTGATGCGTAGGTAAGATTGGTTCTTGCTTAAGCCCGTAGCAGCCACGTAAAACTTGCAACAAACAAAGTAGAGGACGTCTAACTTGTTTTTGCAGGGCATGTTATGATGTTATATGGTCAAGGCATGATGCTAAATTTTATTGTATGAGATGATCATGTTTTGTAACCAAGTTATCGGCAACTGGCAGGAGCCATATGGTTGTCGCTTTATTGTATGCAATGCAATCGCCCTGTAACGCTTTACTTTATCACTAAGCGGTAGCGATAGTCGTAGAAGCATAAGATTGGCGAGACGACAACGATGCTACAATGGAGATCAAGGTGTCGCGCCGGTGACGATGGTGATCATGACGGTGCTTCGGAGATGGAGATCACAAGCACAAGATGATAATGGCCATATCATATCACTTATGTTGATTGCATGTGATGTTTATTTTTTATGCATCTTATCTTGCTTTGATTGACGATAGCATTATAAGATGATCTCTCACTAAATTTCAAGATAAAAAGTGTTCTCCCTGAGTATGCACCGTTGCCAAAGTTCGTCGTGCCCAGACACCATGTGATGATCGGGTGTGATAAGCTCTACGTCCATCTACAACGGGTGCAAGCCAGTTTTGCACACGCAGAATACTCAGGTTAAACTTGACGAGCCTAGCATATGCAGATATGGCCTCGGAACACTGAGATCGAAAGGTCGAGCGTGAATCATATAGTAGATATGATCAACATAGCAATGTTCACCATTGAAAACTACTCCATTTCACATGATGATCGGTTATGGTTTAGTTGATTTGGATCACGTGATCACTTAGATGATTAGAGGGATGTCTATCTAAGTGGGAGTTCTTAAGTAATATGATTAATTGAACTTAAATTTATCATGAACTTAGTCCCTGATAGTATCTTGCTTGTTTATGTTGATTGTAGATAGATGGCACGTGCTGTTGTTCCGTTGAATTTTAATGCGTTCCTTGAGAAAGCAAAGTTGAAAGATGATGGTAGCAATTACACGGACTGGGTCCGTAACTTGAGGATTATCCTCATTGCTGCACAGAAGAGTTACGTCCTGGAAGCACCGCTGGGTGCCAGGCCTGTTGCTGATGCAACTGACAATGTTAAGAACGTCTGGCAGAGCAAAGCTGGTGACTACTCGATAGTTCAATGTGCCATGCTTTACGAATTAGAACCGGGACTTCAACGGCATTTTGAACGTCATGGGGCATATGAGATGTTCCAGGAGTTGAAGTTAATATTCCAGCAGAATGCCCGAATTGAGAGATATGAAGTCTCCAATAAATTCTATAGCTGCAAAATGGAGGAGAATAGTTCTGTCAGTGAGCATATACTCAAGATGTCTGGGTATTGTAATCACTTGATTCAACTGGGAGTTAATCTTCCGGATGATAGCGTCATTGACAGAATTCTCCAATCACTTCCACCAAGCTACAAGAGCTTCGTGATGAACTATAATATGCAAGGGATGGATAAGACAATTCCTGAGCTCTTCGCAATGCTAAAGGTTGCGGAGGTAGAAATCAAGAAGGAGCATCAAGTGTTGATGGTCAACAAGACCACTAGTTTCAAGAAAAAGGGCAAAGGGAAGAAGAAGGGGAACTTCAAGAAGAACAGCAAGCAAGTTGCTGCTCAGGAGAAGAAACCAAAGTCTGGACCTAAGCCTGAAACTGAGTGCTTCTACTGCAAGCAGACTGGTCACTGGAAGCGGAACTGCCCCAAGTATTTGGCGGATAAGAAGGATGGCAAGGTGAACAAAGGTATATGTGATATACATGTTATTGATGTGTACCTTACTAGAGCTCGCAGTAGCACCTGGGTATTTGATACTGGTTCTGTTGCTAATATTTGCAACTCGAAACAGGGACTACGGATTAAGCGAACACTGGCAAAGGACGAGGTGACGATGCGCGTGGGAAATGGTTCCAAAGTCGATGTGATCGCGGTCGGCACGCTACCTCTACATCTACCTTCGGGATTAGTATTAGACCTAAATAATTGTTATTTGGTGCCAGCGTTGAGCATGAACATTATATCTGGATCTTGTTTGATGCGAGACGGTTATTCATTTAAATCAGAGAATAATGGTTGTTCTATTTATATGAGTAATATCTTTTATGGTCATGCACCCTTGAAGAGTGGTCTATTTTTGATGAATCTCGATAGTAGTGATACACATATTCATAATGTTGAAGCCAAAAGATGCAGAGTTGATAATGATAGTGCAACTTATTTGTGGCACTGCCGTTTAGGTCATATCGGTGTAAAGCGCATGAAGAAACTCCATACTGATGGACTTTTGGAACCACTTGATTATGAATCACTTGGTACTTGCGAACCATGCCTCATGGGCAAGATGACTAAAACACCGTTCTCTGGTACTATGGAGAGAGCAACATATTTGTTGGAAATCATACATACAGATGTATGTGGTCCGCTGAATGTTGAGGCTCGTAGCGGATATCGTTATTTTCTCACCTTCACAGATGATTTAAGCAGATATGGGTATATCTACTTAATGAAGCATAAGTCTGAAACATTTGAAAAGTTCAAAGAATTTCAGAGTGAAGTTGAAAATCATCGTAACAAGAAAATAAAGTTTCTACGATCTGATCATGGAGGAGAATATTTGAGTTACGAGTTTGGTCTACATTTGAAACAATGTGGAATAGTTTCGCAGCTCACGCCACCCGGAACACCACAGCGTAATGGTGTGTCCGAACGTCGTAATCGTACTTTACTTGATATGGTGCGATCTATGATGTCTCTTACAGATTTACCGCTATCGTTTTGGGGTTATGCTTTAGAGACGGCCGCATTCACGTTAAATAGGGCACCATCAAAATCCGTTGAGACGACGCCTTATGAACTATGGTTTGGCAAGAAACCAAAGTTGTCGTTTCTTAAAGTTTGGGGCTGTGATGCTTATGTGAAAAAGCTTCAACCTGATAAGCTCGAACCCAAATCGGAGAAATGTGTCTTCATAGGATACCCAAAGGAGACTGTTGGGTACACCTTCTATCACAGATCCGAAGGCAAGACATTCGTTGCTAAAATGGATCCTTTCTAAAGAAGGAGTTTCTCTTGAAAGAAGTGAGTGGGAGGAAAGTAGAACTTGATGAGGTAACTGTACCTGCTCCCTTATTGGAAAGTAGTACATCACAGAAACCGGTTTCTGTGACACCTAAACCAATTAGTGAGGAAGTTAATGATGATGATCATAGAACTTCAGATCAAGTTGCTACTGAACCTCGTAGATCAAACAGAGTAAGATCCGCACCAGAGTGGTACGGTAATCCTGTTCTGGAAGTCATGCTACTAGATCATGATGAACCTACGAACTATGAAGAAGCGATGGTGAACCCAGATTCCACGAAATGGCTTGAAGCCATGAAATCTGAGATGGGATCCATGTATGAGAACAAAGTGTGGACTTTGGTTGACTTGCCCGATGATCGGCAAGCAATTGAGAATAAATGGATCTTCAAGAAGAAGACTGACGCTGACGGTAATGTTACTGTCTACAAAGCTCGACTTGTTGCAAAAGGTTTTCGACAAGTTCAAGGGATTGACTACGATGAGACCTTCTCACCCGTAGCGATGCTTAAGTCTGTCCGAATCATGTTAGCAATTGCCGCATTTTATGATTATGAAATTTGGCAAATGGATGTCAAAACTGCATTCCTGAATGGATTTCTGGAAGAAGAGTTGTATATGATGCAACCAGAAGGTTTTGTCGATCCAAAAGGAGCTAACAAAGTGTGCAAGCTCCAGCGATCCATTTATGGACTGGTGCAAGCCTCTCGGAGTTGGAATAAACGCTTTGATAGTGTGATCAAAGCATTTGGTTTTATACAGACTTTTGGAGAAGCCTGTATTTACAAGAAAGTGAGTGGGAGCTCTGTAGCATTTCTGATATTATATGTGGATGACATATTACTAATTGGAAATGATATAGAATTTCTGGATAGCATAAAGGGATACTTGAATAAGAGTTTTTCAATGAAAGACCTCGGTGAAGCTGCTTACATATTGGGCATTAAGATCTATAGAGATAGATCAAGACGCTTAATTGGACTTTCACAAAGCACATACCTTGACAAAGTTTTGAAGAAGTTCAAAATGGATCAAGCAAAGAAAGGGTTCTTGCCTGTGTTACAAGGTGTGAAATTGAGTAAGACTCAATGCCCGACCACTGCAGAAGATAGAGAGAAAATGAAAGATGTTCCCTATGCTTCAGCCATAGGCTCTATCATGTATGCAATGCTGTGTACCAGACCTGATGTGTGCCTTGCTATAAGTCTAGCAGGGAGGTACCAAAGTAATCCAGGAGTGGATCACTGGACAGCGGTCAAGAACATCCTGAAATACCTGAAAAGGACTAAGGATATGTTTCTCGTTTATGGAGGTGACAAAGAGCTCATCGTAAATGGTTACGTTGATGCAAGCTTTGACACTGATCCGGACGATTCTAAATCGCAAACCGGATACGTGTTTACATTAAACGGTGGAGCTGTCAGTTGGTGCAGTTCTAAACAAAGCGTCGTGGCGGGATCTACGTGTGAAGCGGAATACATAGCTGCTTCGGAAGCAGCAAATGAAGGAGTCTGGATGAAGGAGTTCATATCCGATCTAGGTGTCATACCTAGTGCATCGGGTCCAATGAAAATCTTTTGTGACAATACTGGTGCAATTGCCTTGGCAAAGGAATCCAGATTTCACAAGAGAACCAAGCACATCAAGAGACGCTTCAATTCCATCCGGGATCTAGTCCAGGTGGGAGACATAGAGATTTGCAAGATACATACGGATCTGAATGTAGCAGACCCGTTGACTAAGCCTCTTCCACGAGCAAAACATGATCAGCACCAAGGCTCCATGGGTGTTAGAATCATTACTGTGTAATCTAGATTATTGACTCTAGTGCAAGTGGGAGACTGAAGGAAATATGCCCTAGAGGCAATAATAAAGTTATTATTTATTTCCTTATATCATGATAAATGTTTATTATTCATGCTAGAATTGTATTAACCGGAAACATAATACATGTGTGAATACATAGACAAACAGAGTGTCACTAGTATGCCTCTACTTGACTAGCTCGTTAATCAAAGATGGTTATGTTTCCTAACCATGGACAAAGAGTTGTTATTTGATTAACGGGATCACATCATTAGGTGAATGATCTGATTGACATGACCCATTCCATTAGCTTAGCACCCGATCGTTTAGTATGTTGCTATTGCTTTCTTCATGACTTATACATGTTCCTATGACTATGAGATTATGCAACTCCCGTTTGCCGGAGGAACACTTTGTGTGCTACCAAACGTCACAACGTAACTGGGTGATTATAAAGGTACTCTACAGGTGTCTCCAAAGGTACATGTTGGGTTGGCGTATTTCGAGATTAGGATTTGTCACTCCGATTGTCGGAGAGGTATCTCTGGGCCCTCTCGGTAATGCACATCACATAAGCCTTGCAAGCATTGCAACTAATGAGTTAGTTGTGAGATGATGTATTACGGAACGAGTAAAGAGACTTGCCGGTAACGAGATTGAACTAGGTATTGAGATACCGACGATCGAATCTCGGGCAAGTAACATACCGATGACAAAGGGAACAACGTACGTTATTATGCGGTCTGACTGATAAAGATCTTCATAGAATATGTAGGAAACAATATGAGCATCTAGGTTCCGCTATTAGTTATTGACCGGAGACGTGTCTCGGTCATGTCTACATTGTTCTCGAACCGTAGGGTCCGCACGCTTAATGTTACGATGACAGTTTCATTATGAGTTTATGTATTTTGATGTACCGAAGGTTGTTCGGAGTCCCGGATGTGATCATGGACATGACGAGGAGTCTCGAAATGGTTGAGACATAAAGATCGATATATTGGAAGCCTATATTTGGATATCGGAATCGTTCCGGGTGAAATCGGGATTTTACCGGAGTACCGGGGGGTTACCGGAACCCCCCGGGGGTTATTGGGCCTACATGGGCCCTAAGGGAGAAGAGGAAAGGAGACAAGAGGTGGCCACGCGCCCTTCCCCTCCCTAGTCCGAATAGGACAAGGAGAGGGGGGCGGCGCCCCCCCTTTCCTTTCCCTCTTCCTCCTCTTTCCCACTTCTCCTTCTCCAACTAGGAAAGAAGGGAGTCCTACTCCCGGTGGGAGTAGGACTCCCCCTTGGCGCGCCCTCCATGGCCGGCCGCCCCCTCCCCTTGGCTCCTTTATATACGGGGGCAGGGGGCACCCTAGAACACACAAGTTGATCTTCGTGATTGTTCCTTAGCCGTGTGTGGTGCCCCCCTCCACCATATTCCACCTCGGTCATATTGTAGCGGTGCTTAGGTGAAGCCCTGCGACGGTTGAACATCAAGATCATCACCACGCCGTCGTGCTGACGGAACTCCTCCCCGAAGCTTTCCTGGATCGGAGCCCGGGGAGCGTCATCGAGCTGAACGTGTGCCAAGAACTCGGAGGTGCCGGAGTAACGGTGCTTGGATCGGGAAGACGTACGACTACTTCCTCTATGTTGCGTCAATGTTTCCGCTTCGGTCTACAAGGGTACGTAGACAAGACTCTCCCCTCTCGTTGCTATGCATCACCATGATCTTGCGTGTGCGTAGGATTTTTTTTGAAATTACTACGTTCCCCAACACATGGAGGGACTCATGGAGAAGTTAAAAACAATTTCAAGCAGTTTGGGTCGATGGAACAGGGAGACTTTTGGATGCGTCCAAAAGGAGATAAAGCACCTTTGCTCTGGGCTGCACCGTTTGAGAGGGGAGCCAACCAGAGTGGGGCCGTCACATGCTGAGCTGAAAATTAATGAAAGGCTTGTTGAGCTATATCATCAGGAGGGGATTATGTGGAGGCAACGGTCACGCATAGAGTGGCTAGCGACGGGAGACAAGAATACGAGGTTCTTCCACATGAGAGCTAGCATGCGGAGGAAGAAGAACATGATCAAAGCGCTAGCTAACTCCCTGGGAGCCATGATTGATGACCAAGTAGTCCTAAAAGGTATGGTGTCCGATTTCTGTCAGAATCTTTACTCTTCTGAGGGCGTCACGGACATCGACCAAGTGTTACAACATGTCCCCATCAAGGTCACAGATGTTATGAATGAACAGCTCACTGCACCGTACACAAATGAAGAAGTGAAAACATCGCTTTTCCAGATGTTTCCCACCAAGGCACCAGGTCGGATGGATTTCCCGCTCACTTTTACCAACGGCACTGGGATCTATGTGGGGAGGAGGTCACTAAAGCGGTACTGAGAATTGTTCGAGGGGAGGAGAGTGCAGCATGTGTGAATGACATGGTCTTGGTTCTCATTCTGAAGGTGATCAATCCAACTCTTCTAACCCAGTTCCGCCCTATTAGCTTGTTTAATGTCATTTACAAAATAGCCTCCAAGGTCGTTGCAAATAGGTTGAAAGTGGTGCTACCAGACATTATTTCTGAGGAGCAATCTGCGTTCATTCCGGGCAGACTCATAACTGATAACATCATATGTGCATATGAGTGTTTACATTTTATGAAGCGAATCAAGGCAAAGACAAATAGCTATTGTGCGTTGAAGCTGGACATGATGAAAGCATACGACAGGTTGGAGTGGTCTTATCTCCAAGCAATTATGATCAATCTCGGTTTCAACCAACAATGGGTGGATATAGTGATGGGGATGATCAGCTCCGTTTCATTCTCAGTTCAGTTTAATGGTGAGAGACTTGAGAATTTTTTGCCTTCTCGTGGCATCCAACAGGGAGATCCGATCTCCCCTACTTCTTCTTGATCGCAGCAGAGGGCCTTTGGTGCCTTTTAAAATCCAGTTCTCGATCATCAGCACTCAGTGGGATCAAGGTGGCACCCACAGCTCCGGCTGTTAACCACCTTCTCTTCACCGATGATAGCCTGTTGTTGTTCAAGTCAAGTGTGGAGGGGGCGGTAGCTGTATCAAACCTGTTGGATTTGTATTGCAATGCTTCCGGACAAAGGGTAAATCATGACAAATCCTCTATTTTTTCAGCAATGGGTGCCCACAACCTCTAAGGGATAATATCAAGAACACTCTCAACGTACATAATGAATCCTTGAGTGATCGATATTTGGGGATGCCAACGGATGTGGGGCATTCAAAGATGGGTACTTTCAGGTATCTTCGAGACAGAGTCTGGAAGAAGGTGAAAGGCTGGATGGAAAAATTGTTATCAGTCGCGGGCAAGGAGGTACTCATAAAGGCGGTGGCCCAAGCTTTGCCGGTCTACTCTATGGCTTGTTTTAGGCTTCCCCCGTGGTCTATGTGAGAACATCACGTCTATTATTTGCCAGTTCTGGTGGGGAAGCAAAGCGGGCAAGAGGAAACCTAGCTGGGTGGCCTGGGATATCATGACAGGACCAAAACACTTGGGCGATCTGGGATTCCGTGATATGGAGATTTTCAACCTTGCTTTGCTTGCCAGACAAGCCCGGAGAGTACTTAATGAGCCTGCTTCTCTTAGTGCGAGAATTCTGAAAGTGGCGTACTTCCCAGAAACCACATTGCTGAATGCAGAACTTGGTGGTAGGCCGTCTCAGATCTGGAGGGCGGTCCTGGATGGTCGGGATATGCTAAGATTGGGGATAATCCGCAGAATTGGTAATGGACAATCTACATGCATATGGAGCCATATCTGGTTACCAAGACAGGGCATGATGAGGGCTATTTCCTCGAGGATCCCATCGCCGCCGATCATGGTGTCTGAACTAATCTCTACAGCAACTGCCACATGGAATGAAGCACTTGTCCGGTCTATCTTTTTACCTATCGATGCGGAGGCAGTTCTCAGTATACCGCTCTGTACAAGAAATATTAGCGATTTTTTGGGCATGGAGCGGGGAGAGGAAAGGTTTCTTCTCAGTTAAATCGGCATACAGACTGATCATGCATACCAAGATCGCAAGAGAGTCATGGATAGATGAGGAGGAAGGAACATCAGGGGCTGGACTTGAAAGCAATGCTTGGTTGGCGCTATGGAAGGTCAAACTTCCACCAAAGATCAAATTTTTTCCTTTGGCGACTTGCAAGAAGCTCTATCCCGACAGCTGACATGCTTGTTCACGGACACATGGGGGACTCGGCCGCCTGCAAGCTGTGTGGCACCACAGACTCATGGAGACACTCGATGCTTGATTGCACAAACGCCCGGTGTGTGTGGGCGCTCTCGGACATTGAGCTAGTCAAGAAGATGTGTCAACATACCACCGAGGATCCACGCGAGTGATTATTTTCCCTGAATGAAGTACTTAATCCAGAGCAATTTATGAAGATGGCAACTACACTATGGGCAGTCTGGAGTGCAAAGAGGAAAGCAGTTTATGAGGATTTATACCAATCCCCCTTGTCAACACACCTCTTCATACAACGATACATTGCCGACTTCCAGATACAGACCAACGTTCTGCCGACGAGAACTACCGGCCAGCCACAACGTCCGAAACACTGGTTGAAGCCCCCGCACAATATGTCGAAGCTCAATGTGGATGCAGCAGTTGCAGAGAGGCGAGGGGTTGGAACCATTGCAGCTATAGCCAAAGATGAGGAAGTTACGTTCTTCGGAACTTCTTCGCTGGGCTTCAGAGCGACTACTAACCCTTCTACCTTGGAAGCGCTGGCCGTGAGGGAGGCTTTGGCGCTGTCCGAGGATCTTCAACTTCAGTCTATCCTCGTGGCCTCTGATTGCAAGGAGGTAATTGATAGTATCATGCAGAAGAATGGAGCGGAGTATGCAGCGATTGTGCATGAAATCATAGATTATTCTAGTACTTGTATTTCTTGCAACTTTGTTCATGAGTTTAGGAGTTCCAATGTGGAGGCTCACAATTTAGCGAAGCATGCTTTGAATTTAGGGGTGGGCTGCCGTGTGTGGTTAGGCCATCCCGGGAACCTCTCTTTCGTCCTAGTTCAACTAGTGACGATGTAATAAAGCTTTGTAAATTGTCTAAAAAAGGCGTCGGTCAGCGCCGGTGGACCGGCGCCGGCTGTCGTGGTTCTAACTCTGACAGTGATGTAGGGGGGTACGTATGGAGAGGCTAGATCTCAGCTATTGGGAAGTTGTAAACACACCAAGATGTACGAGTTCAGGCCCTTCGCGGAGGAAGTAACAGCCCTACGTCTCGGTGCCCGGAGGCGGTCGACTGGATTACTGTCGTGTGAATAATAGGGGTGCGAACCCTTCATACTGAGGAGGGGGTGGCTTATATAGAGTTCGCCGGCCCCCTCCTGCCCTCAGTAATGCAGGGTTTAAGGTACATTTAAGGCTGGGCGTTACTGGTAACGCCCCTAATAAAGTGCTATAATGGCCATAAAGACTACTTGATAGCCGACCATTTGCCTGCGGAGTGACTTTAGGTCTCCTGGCGGTCGAGTGGTGGGCTTCATGGTCGAGTGATAGCTTCTTGGTCGAGTGTCTTGAACCCGTCGAGTGGGATGTCCTAGGGAAGGGCTTTTTGGATAGGTTCGTGCCCCTACCCTAGGTACATGGCTTCATCATTAGCCCCCGAATGGATCGAGGTTAGAGTGGGGAAAGAGTTGGAGATCTTTCCGACTGGTTCTTTGGGCTATGTGAGTGCCTCGTTTTGGGTCAATCGTCACGGATGACGTTGCCAACCTTTTTCAGTCACCTTGATCCATTCCAGGCCTTTCGTCGAGTGAATTTCTTTATTTGTGACATACCGAGCGTCGGCGTGGGCGGGGTCTTCCGTTTTGACAAGTTGTTCTGCAGCCCGCGGATGTCGTGGGATTTCGGATTTTGGGAAGCGCGCGGGACGGGAGCGGCCACAGTAATTGGAAGCAATAAAGCGGAAGCTCCTCGATCCCCGTGTCGCCTTTTTCGCCACGTACTGCGCACGCGTCCGCTGTGGGATTTGACTGGATAGTTTGGGCCTACCAGTCAGCCACTCGGGAGCGGCCCCTTATAAATCGCCGGCTCGGGGTTTCCAAGCAGTGCGCTCTCTTCTCCTCCTTTCTTCTTCCTCTCTCCCTTCGCAAGTCCTTCCGCCACCTCCGCTCTCGCCCCGGCGCAGCAGGCTCGTGCGAGACTTCGCCGGCGATGATGACGAAGGGCAAGACGTCCGCTCTGGAGCGCGTGAAGAAGGCGGCGGCGCAGGGGAAGGGGAAAAGATCCGCTCGGAGCGGATCCTCCTCAAGGTCCACTCTGCCCAAGGGCTGGATCCAGGGCGATTGGATGCCGTCAGTGATCCGGCAAGAGGATCTCGACGACATGGTCGAGGGGGGAGTCATTCCCCACGAGTCTGCGCGTCTTCCGGGGAGAGAGATCGAACCTCAACCCCGCGATGGCGAGTGCGTGCTCCTAGCCACCCACATCGACCGAGGGTTTTCTCTGCCACCCCATCCTTTTTTCGGGGCTTCTTGAACTTCTTCGGAGCGCAGCTCCACCACTTTACTCCCAACTCCATTGTATACCTTGCCGCTTTCATTTCCATGTGTGAGGCTTTCTTGGGTTGCCGCCCCCATTGGGGACTTTTCAAGCACATCTTTACCTGCCGTTCTCAATCGGTCAAGAAGGCCAAGTTGAGTGACGAGAGGACGCAGGTGATCCAGTTGTGCGGGGGCTTGGCGATCCAAACGAGGGGGAAGAGTTGTTTTCCATCCATTACTTTCCCGGAGTCGGTCCGTGGCTGGCAGGCGACCTGGTTCTACTGTCAGGACTAGGCAACCCCAGGACAGTCGACTGGTCTTCCTCCTTTCTCCCTCGACCGAGCTGAAAAACCTGCTTCTCTGAAAGTGGCGCCGGAGGAAAGGGCTCAAGTCAAAGTGCTGGCCGGTCGAGTGGTTGAGCTTGTCCGTGAGGGTGTGACGGGCATGGATTTGCTGGAGGTCTTCCTCCGGAGGCGCATCCAGCCGCTCCAGGCCCGTGACCACCCGATGTGGCTGTACTCGGGTCTTGACGACACCACTCGGATCCACCCGGAGGAGGTCACTGATGAGATGCTGGAGGGGTGGCTGTCGAGCATCACAGGAAACAAGGACAACCCCCGAGGAGCCAGGAGGGTAATTCCACTCGACAACTCGTACGACGTGGACCAGGTATGTCTCTATGCTCCTGACTAAGGTCTTGTTTTTCTTCATTGGTCTTCTTTGAGTTGGTCGATCGACCTTTGTCTTGTCTGTTGTTTTTCAGGCGACTACTGAAATGTACTCGACGCCCAATGGGGCACAGGGGCCAACTGAGGAAGGGGAGGCGAGCGAAGGTGAGAGCGGGGACGATCAAGGCGAGTGGGAGTCCGACGGTGAAGGAGAGGGAGGCGACGACGTCGACTCCAGCGAAGAGGAGGAGGAGTTTGAACCCCCCCCCCCGCCCAGAGGGGCGATCCAAGCTCACACATGACCCAGCGCGGGAGCGTGGTAGTGCGACTGCTCCTGTTGGGCAGTCGTCGAAACGCCCTCGGACCTCTTCTCCTACGCCGACTGGAAAGGCTCCCAAGCATCCGCACGCAGCGCCGTCCAGGCCGTCCAAGGCTCTGCCCAAGATGAAGATGGCCGTCCCCACCATTTCTGGGTAATAATAAAACTTGTTATCCTTTGTCGACCGTGGACGGATCCTTGGTCGATCCATTGAGCCAACCGACTGACTTTCGAGGCTTGCAGTGCTGCTACCTCTGAGATCTCCGCCAAGGATGACGACCAAGAGATGGAGGATGCTGTTACCTCCAACCCTGGTATGATTACTGACGTTCCGCTTTGAGTCGACTAAACATTTATTGCAACCCTGGTCGATTGAACGTTTCCTTTGTAGCCCCTCCTCATGTTATCGACCTCCCGGATGACGACGACAACGAACCGCTGAGAATGAGGAGGAACAAGAGGTCGACGGCTGACAAGACCCCCCAACCTGCTCCGGCGTCTGAGGCCATGGCTCAGGATGGTGGTGACACCACTCGGGCTTCTGTGACTTTCGCCATTCCTCTGACGAGCGTGCGGCCTTCGGCGTCAACTGCGGATCCACCTTCGTTGTTTGCTGCATACCCCGTCCCTGAGGACCAAGCGGCTGCTGCAAAGGAGGCTATACGCCAGGCGGGGATCATGATGGAGCAAGTGAAGATGGTTCGGGAGGCCAGCCAAGCAGCCTATGACGCGATTCGGCTCTTCAGAGCAACGTCCAGGTCAGTCGACTCAACACTTGGTCTGTTATGATATGTTGTTTGAAGAGTCTCTTTTCCGAAGATCTTCTGTATCTGTATCTGTACACCCACTGGGTGTGTCTGCCAATTCTTGGATGAGTGGGGGCACGCTAAGTGCACCCACTGGGTGTAGTCCCCGAGACTACGGTGGACTGCTGGCAGTCGACTGTAGTCTTTACATTGTGTTGTTGTAGCTGTATTTCTTCACTCGGTTTTCCCCGAAGATCTTTTTTTGGTCGAACCAGTGGGGGCACGCTGAGTGCACCCACTGGGTGTAGTCCCCGAGACTACTGTCGAATGTTTTTGATTCGGCTGTGGTCTTAGAAACGTCGTCATTGTCTCTTAGTTACTCGGAAGAAACTTATCTTGGACGTCTGTCGACTAATTTTTCTTTTACAGAAATCCTGCGAACTTGTAGCTCGCTATACTGAGTTGGAGAAGCAGAAGATTCAACTGAACCTTGATCTGGAGCTGGCCAGAACAGAGCTGCAGAAGGTCAGAGACGGAGCCGCAGGTAAGACGACTTTGTCGACTGGTTAGTTTTTAGGCTTGAGTACCCTTCTGCTATTTCCGAGTCAATCATCACTTCTTTGCAGAAAAACTGAGCGAAGCTCTGGCGAAGAAGGATCAGGACTTGGCTGCTGCCCATAAGGAGGCTGACGACAAGACCGCTCTGGCCGAACAGAAGTTGGCTTCGGTCGGCCAATTGGAAGAAGAGAATGCCAAGCTGAAGATCGCTCTGGATGAAACCAACCGGGAGTGTACACGTTGGAAGAAGGAGAACCTCACCCTAAGCGAGAAGCTGGAAGGCATCGCTCGTAGGAGGGACGACCTGGAGAGCTACTTGAGGAGCCTCGCCAAGAAGTTGTACATCAAGCTTGAAGGTGCACATTTAGTTCCGACTATTTTTTTTGTGTGTCGACTCAGTCTATGAAAATTGACTTATCCTTGGATCGTGTATGCAGAGCTTTACCAGAACTTTGAAGAGGAGACTGGGCGGATCGAAACACGTTTGGATCCAATCAACTCTCCCGTGAAAGATGAAGCTGCCATGAATCTGCTCTGACTGGAATCTCGCATTGACGACGTCGTGGACTACTTGGCTCGACTGAAGGTTGCCATGTCACGGGTCGACCCGGCACTTTGGCCAGAGGCTACACTCCAAAACGATCTCGAGTCTCTGATGACTCGACTTAACGGAATCCCTGACCGAGTGCAGGAGTGGAAGAAGTCTTCTGCTCGGTGTGGCGCTGATGTGGCTCTGTCTCTGGTCCGCGTCCATTGCAAGGAGGCGCGAGAAGAGAAGCTGGCCGCCATCCAAGTTGCCAATACCAGGAAGCACAACTTTCAAGATTTCATGGAGACTTTCATCACTGCTGCCACCCGTATTGCAGACGGGATCGACTTGGACGAGTTCGTCGCCCCTTCCAGTCCTCCACCTGAGGAGTGAAAAACTTTTAAGCTCCACTTTAAATTTGCCTCGGAATGACGAGTGGATTTTGTAACCGTTAAACTCCGTCGAGGTGAGGGCTCGATTACTTTGGCCTGAGGTCTGGGACCTTTTAGGCTTTATCTGATCTTGATTTCTCGTTGAATATCTTCATGGTTTGATTCGTCGAGTGGATCTTGATCTTCACTCGGAATAACCTTGTATTTGCGGCGCAGCTCCGAAGGGGAAGGTAGCAGTCGACTCGCGGATTGGGTTGTGTCTTGTACTTAGGCGAGCACTGGGCTGCAGCTAAGCCTCCGAGTGAGAGGTTTGCTCTCCACCCGGTAGGATTTTTAAACACTTAGGCGAGCGTTGGGCTGTAGCTAAGCCCCCGAGTGGGAGGATCGCTCTCCACTCGGTAGGATTTTTTCAAACTTAGGCGAGTGCTGGACTGTAGCTAAGTCTCTAAGTGAGAGAACTTAGGCGAGTGCTGGACTGTAGCTAAGCCCCCGAGTGGGAGGATCGCTCTACACTCGGTAGGATTTTTTAAACACTTAGGCGAGTGCCGGACTGCAGCTAAGTCTCTAAGTGAGAGAACTTAGGCGAGTGCTGGACTGCAGCTAAGCCCCCGAGTGGGAGGGTTGCTCTACACTCGGTAGGATTTTTTAAACACTTAGGCGAGCACTGGGCTGCAGCTAAGCCTCTGAGTGGGAGGATCGCTCTCCACTCGGTAGGATTTTTTTCAAACTTAGGCAAGTGTCGGACTGCAGCTAAGTCTCTAAGTGAGAGAACTTAGGCGAGTGCTGGCCTGCAGCTAAGCCCCCGAGTGGGAGGGTTGCTCTACACTCGGTAGGATTTTTTAAACACTTAGGCGAGCACTGGGCTGCAGCTAAGTCTCCGAGTGGGAGGATTGCTCTCCACTCGGTAGGATTTTTATATACTTAGGCGAGCGCCTGACTGCAGCTAAGCCTCTAAGTGAGAGAACTTAGGCGAGTACTGGACTGCAGCTAAGCCCCCGAGTGGGAGGGTTGCTCTACACTTGGTAGGATTTTTTATATACTTAGGCGAGCGCGTGACTGCAGCTAAGCCTCTAAGTGAGAGACCTTAGGCGAGTGCTGGATTGCAGCTAAGCCCCCGAGTGGGAGGGTTGCTCTACACTCGGTAGGATTTTTTAAACACTTAGGCGAGCACTGGGCTGCAGCTAAGCCTCCGAGTGGGAGGATCGCTCTCCACTCGGTAGGATTTTTTTCAAACTTAGGCGAGTGCCGGACTGCAGCTAAGTCTCTAAGTGAGAGAACTTAGGCGAGTGCTGGCCTGCAGCTAAGCCCCCGAGTGGGAGGGTTGCTCTACAATCGGTAGGATTTTTTAAACACTTAGGCGAGCACTGGCCTGCAGCTAAGCCTCCGAGTGGGAGGATTGCTCTCCACTCGGTAGGATTTTTATATACTTAGGCGAGCGCCTAACTGCAGCTAAGCCTCTAAGTGAGAGAACTTAGGCGAGTACTGGACTGCATCTAAGCCCCCCGAGTGGGAGGATTGCTCTCCACTCGGTAGGATTTTTTCAAACTTAGGCGAAATGGATTCGCAGCTAAGTCACCCACTAGGGGATTTCATATGCAAACAAGAGTGACAACAATAATTGGGACGCTCTTGTCTTTGGTAAAAATGAACTACAGATTTTTTTTCTTATTACATCTCGTCCAAGGGAGAACTCAAGTGTAAAAGGGGCGGAGTAGTTCCGCATTCCAAGCTCGTGGCTCGTCGGTCTGGTGATCAACATTGTAGAGGTGATATGCTCCATTGTGGAGGACTCTGGTGACGATGAAGGGACCTTCCCAAGTAGGAGCAAGTTTGTGTGGTTTCTGTTGATCCACTCGGAGGACCAAATCTCCTTCCTGGAAGGCTCGGCTCTTCACATTTCTGGCATGGAATCGACGCAAGTCTTGCTGATAGATGGTCGATCTGATCATAGCCATTTCCCTCTCCTCCTCTAGGAGGTCGACTGCGTCTTGCCGGGCTTGCTCTGCTTCGTCTTCGTTATAAAGCTCGACTCTGGGGGCGTTGTGAAGTAGATCACTCGGCAGGACGGCTTCGGCTCCGTAAACCAGAAAAAATGGTGTTCTTCCGGTCGATCGGTTCGGGGTGGTCCTCAGCCCCCACAAAACCGACGGAAGTTCGTCTACCCAAGCGCCTGCTGCGTGCTTGAGATCACGCATCAATCGAGGCTTCAATCCTTTGAGAATCATACCATTTGCTCTTTCAGCTTGTCCATTCAACTAAGGATGCGCGACCGACGCGTAGTCGACGCGCGTGCCTTGAGAGGCACAAAAATCTCTGAATTTGTCTGAATCGAAGTTTGACCCATTGTCCGTGATGATGCTATGCGGGACCCCATATCTGAACGTCAGCCCTCTGACAAAACTGATAGCAGTGCAAGCATCGAGATTCTTGATAGGCTTGGCTTCAATCCATTTGGTGAACTTGTCGACTGCCACAAGCACATGCGTGAATCCGCTCCTGCCTGTTCTCAGTGGACCGACCATGTCCAGTCCCCAGACAGCAAAGGGCCAGACGAGTGGAATGGTCTTCAGGGCTAATGCAGGCTTGTGTGACATGTTGGAGTAGAACTGGCAACCTCCACACTTGTCGACTATCTCTTTTGCCATCTCATTTGCTCTTGGCCAGTAAGATCCTGCTCGGTATGCTTTAGCCACAACAGTCCGAGAGGACGCATGGTGACCACAGGTCCCCGAGTGGATATCATTAAGGATCATCTGACCCTCTTATGGTGTTATGCATTTCTGACCGATTCCAGTCACGCTTTCCCTATACAACTGTCCCTTTATGACTGTGAAGGCCTTGGATCGGCGGACGATTTGTCGAGCCTCTTCCTCGTCCTTCGGGGGTTCTTTCCTCAAGATATACGCGATGTATGGTACCGTCCAGTCAGGAGTAATAGCCAAGACCTCCATGACTAGGTCGACCACAGCAGGAATTTCGACTTCAGTCGGATCTGTGGCACTTTCGGTTGCGGGGCTTCTTCTGGGAAGGGATCCTCCTGGACTGACGGCGAGCGGATGTGCTCCAAAAACACATTGCTGGGAATGGCTTCTCTCTTGGAGCCTATCTTTGCCAGATCATCTATTGCTTGATTTTTCAGTCGGGGGATGTGATGAAGCTCTAACCCCTCGAATTTCTTTTCTAGCTTTCTTACTGCATTGCAATAGCCAGTCATAGTCGGGCTTCTGACGTCCCACTCCTTCATCACCTGATTAACCACCAAATCTAAGTCGCCGTAGACCATGAGGCGCCGGACGCCGAGTGAAATGGCCATGCGCAACCCGTACAAGAGTGCTTCATATTTTGCTTCATTGTTGGAGGAATCGAAGTGAATCTGGAGAACGTATCTGAGCTTATCTCCTCGGGGGGAGACCAATACTACCCCAGCACCGGAATCGTTCAACATCTTAGATCCATCGAAGAACATGGTCCAGTGCTCCGAGTGAACTTGAGTCGGGAGTTGCTGTTCAATCCACTCGGCGACGAAATCTGCAATTGCTTGGGACTTGATAGCCTTCTTTGCTTCAAACTTGATATCTAGGGGGAGGAATTCAATCGCCCACTTGGCCACTCGACCAGTTGCATCTCTGTTGTGCAAGATCTCTGACAGTGGAGCGTCGCTGACGACTGTAATGGAATGGTCAGAGAAGTAGTGTGCAACCTTCTTCGTGGTCATGTAGATCCCATATACAAGCTTCTGGTAATGGGGATATCTTTGCTTCGAAGGGGTCAAAACTTCAGACACATAATATACTGGGCGCTGAACTCTGAAGGCCTTTCCTTCTTCTTCTCGCTCGACCGTGAGTACTGTACTAACAACTTGTCCCGTGGCCGCAATGTACAGCAGCAGAGGCTCTTTACTGATTGGGGCAGCAAGCACCGGCTGGGTGGAGAGTAGAGCTTTGAGCTATGCAAATGCTGCATCAGCTTCTGGAGTCCACTCGAACTTGTCAGACTTCTTCATCAGTCGGTAAAGAGGCAACGCCTTTTCACCGAGACGAGAAATGAATCGACTTAGAGCGGCCAAGCAACCTGTAAGTTTCTGGACATCGTGTACACGCACAGGGCGCTTCATCCGGAGTATGGTGCCAACTTTCTCGGGATTGGCGTCGATTCCTCGTTCGGAAACGAGAAAACCGAGTAACTTTCCACCTGGAACTCCGAATGTGCACTTTGATGGATTGAGCTTGATATCGTATCCCCTGAGGTTAGCAAAAGTTTCGGCAAGGTCAGTCAGTAGGTCGGAACCTTTCCGTGACTTAACCACAATATCATCCATGTATGCTTCTACGTTCCGACTGATCTGAGTGAGTAAACACTTCTGAATCATCCTCATGAACGTGGCTCCAGCATTCTTGAGGCCGAAGGGCATGGTGACATAACAGAAGCACCCAAATGGGGTGATGAAAGCCGTTTTGATCTCGTCGGGTCCATACAGACGGATCTGATGGTACCCTGAATAAGCATCTAGAAAAGACAAACGCTCGCACCCCGCGGTCGAGTCCACTACCTGGTCGATGCGGGGGGGAGGGAAATCATCTTTCGGGCAGGCCCGATTGATGTGTTTAAAGTCAATGCACATGCGAAGTGACTTGTCCTTTTTAGGGACCATGACTACATTGGCGAGCCACTCGGAGTGGTAAATCTCTCGGATGAACTCCGCTGCTAAGAGCCGAGCCACCTCCTCGCCAATAGCTTTCCTCTTCTGGACGGCAGACCGTCGAAGATGTTCTTTCACAGGCTTGAACTTCGGGTCGACTCGTAGGCGGTGCTCAGCCAGCCCCCTAGGAACTCCAGGCATGTCAGAAGGCTTCCATGCGAAGATGTCCCAGTTCTCACGGAGGAACTGGATGAGCGCTTCTTCCTATTTGGAGTCGAGTGTCGTCGAGATGTGAGTCGGAGCAGCGTTGGGGTCGGTCGGGTGAATGTGAGCTGGCTTAGTTTCACCGGACAACTAAAAAGCGGATTCTGAAGCAGGCTTCTTGGCTCGTAGCAAATCACTCGGATCAGCAGTCTTCTGGTACTCTTGTAGCTCAACAACTGCCATCTAAGCGTCAACAATCTTCGATCCTTTCTGAAAACACTCTTCTGCTTTCTTCCAATTGCCGGTAACGGTGATCACACCTCTAGGGCCGGGCATCTTCAAAGATACACGTAGCATGGTCGGGCCATGAAGCGTGCATAAGCTGGCCGGCCCAGAATAGCATGATAAGCACTTTGGAAGTCCACAACCTCAAATGTCAACTTTTCCCTGCGGTAATTCTTTGAATCACCGAAAACCACGTCGAGAGCAATCTGGCCGAGTGACTCGGCTTTCTTTCCAGGAATGACTCCATGGAAGCTCATGTTGCTGGCACTGAGCCTGGACATCAGAATGCCCATCCCTTTCAATGTTTCAGCATACAATATGTTCAGGCCACTGCCACCATCCATCAGGACTTTGGTCAGTCGAGTTCCTTCGACAACTGGGTCGACCACCAAAGCTTGCCTCCCAGGGGTGGCAATGTGCGTAGGGTGATCGGACCGATCGAATGTGATGGCAGTCTGAGACCACTTAGATAACTGGGTGTCGCCGGAGCAACCATATTCACCTCACGGTTAATGACTTTCAGTCGACTTTTGCTTTCGACATCAGCAAAAATCATCAGGGTGGAATTGATTTAGGGGTATCCATCGTCGCTATCTTCCTTGTCCTCGACTCTGTCCGACTCTTTTTCCTTATCTTTGGGCTATTTGCCCTGAAACTGCTGGATCAGGAGCCGGCACTATCGAGTGGTATGCTTTGGGTAAATGAAATTACACTCTTCATCTTTCTTGGTGTGGATGTGACATGGCAGATCCAAAACATCATTTCCATCTTGATCCTTGACTTTCTTGGGCTTCTAGGGGCCTTTGGGTTTTCCCTTGAAATTTCCCTGGGTTGCGGCCAGGGCCTCCCCAGGGGCGGCTGGCTCGGCCTTCCGCTTCTGCTTCCGACTGGAATTGCCTCCGGTTTCCTGGGCGACTGCTTTCTGCTTGCCACTCTGGAGTCGATCTTCATCTTCTCCGTTAGCGTATTTGGTGGCAATCTCCATCATCCGATTCAGGGACATTTCTCCGGTCCGACCGAACTTCAGGTTCAACTCTCTGTTCTTGATGCCTTCTTTAAAGGCACAAACTGCTTGGTGATCCGATACGTTCTCAACTGTGTGATGCAAAGTGATCCACCTCTGGATGTAATCCCTTAGAGTTTCACTCGGCTTCTGCACGCAAGACCACAATTCTGTAAGGCCTGCGGGTCGCTTGCATGTTCCCTCAAAGGTTGTGACAAACACTCGAGAGAGATCCTCCCAAGTGTAGATGCTGCTGGGTGCTAACTGATTCAGCCACGCTCTGGCCGAACCCTCTAACAGGAGAGGCAAATGCTTCATAGCCACCTCATCATTGCCACCGCCAATCTGTACAGCCACTCGGTAATCTTCGAGCCAAGTGTCAGGCTTAGACTCACCGGTGAACTTGCTGACTCCAGTCGCCAACCGAAAGTTGGGAGGAATCACCGCAGCCCTGATGGCTCGACTGAAACATTCTGGCCCTGAAACACGTATTCTGTTGCTGGCGGGCGCATCTCTGTTCTGGCCTTCCCGATGAGCCCTGTTCCTGTCAACCAAGCCTTGAACGAGGACAGATCTCGCGCCAAAGCCTGGGTCCCTGGGGTCGACGGGAATCCTCTGCCCAACGCTATGAGGGCGCCTGTCATCTTGATGTCGAGGCGCATATGACCCACTCCTCGGGGGAGGGGTTGGCACTCGACGTCGATCATCACGATCGGATCGGTGATCATACTGCTCATTCCTTCTGTACTGATTATGTCGGTCGCCACGTCCCTCACGCCTCGGGGGCGACCGCGGGCTGTGAGCCGACTGGACTATATCTGTTGCAACGGATCGACTGTGGATCCTATTCCGCGACTGAGAAATGGCGGAATTCTGGTTTCCCGCCGCCCGGAGCAACGCTCTGATCTGTAACAAGCCCCTGCCAGCCTCTGACTGGGAGGGCTGAATCGATTCTGCTATACGGGCCGTGGCAGCCAGATTCTGAACTGGGGTTCGGTATACCTGCGTTGGCGGGAAGAGCTGGCGTCGACTAGACTCGGGAGCCCGCTGACGCGCTTGCTCGTCGAGTGCTCGCTGGAGATTCTCCAGTCGAGTGCGCTCGGCCAAATTAGCCAAGCGCGCGTCCTCCAAGGCCCGGGCCTCGGGGGACTCTCCGACGATAGGAGTGCAGAGTGCGTCCGTGTTCCGGCGGCAAAGCTCCTCTCGCTGTAATGACGTGAGAGGTTCGGGGAGATACTCATCGTGGGGATGCGACGGGTCGCCCCCACCCGCGCCTCCATCAGTGCGAGGGAAACCGGGAGGACTGTGCGTTCCATCGACCGCCAGGATCTCAGCCGCTGGGTCGCTGCTGTCGCACTCGGATGCGGTCTCCGCGGAGCCAGTCGACAGGTCGAACAGGCCGCAGAGGGATTCGTCGGGCTCGATTGCCGCGACTTGCGGGGCGGCCGACTGGCGAGCCACGGCATGCCTCACCCACCTCTGAAGTCTCGACCGACCGGAGCGCTTGCGCCGGTGGGAGACAGAGCGGGGAGATGATACGGGGGCCGACCGATACTGGGTCGACGGTTGCCGCAGGAGGATGCCACGAACGCATGAGCGGAAATGCGTCGCACCGCGGACGGGGAGCGCGTCGATGTCGAGTGGCGCCTCCTGAAGCCAGGCGGAGTCGTCGGCGATGAACGTGAGCGCGCCGAGGCGGATCTCGCGGCCCTCCACAAAAACTCCGCACGAAACCATGATCAAAGGGATCGGAAAAATCGCAACTTCTCCAATCAGGTGCTAAGATTCCGGCCCTACGGTGGGCGCCAACTGTCGTGGTTCTAACTCTGACAGTGATGTAGGGGGGTACGTATGGAGAGGCTAGATCTCAACTATTGGGAAGTTGTAAACACACCAAGATGTACGAGTTCAGGCCCTTTGCGGAGGAAGTAACAGCCCTACGTCTCGGTGCCCGAAGGCGGTCGACTAGATTACTGGTGTGTGAATAATAGGGGTGCGAACCCTTCATACTGAGGAGGGGGGTGGCTTATATAGAGTTCGCCGGCCCCCTCCTGCCCTCAGTAATGCAGGGTTTAAGGTACATTTAAGGCTGGGCGTTACTGGTAACGCCCCTAATAAAGTGCTATAATGGCCATAAAGACTACTTGATAGCCGACCGTTTGCCTGCGGAGTGACTTTAGGTCTCCTGGCGGTCGAGTGGTGGGCTTCATGGTCGAGTGATAGCTTCTTGGTCGAGTGTCTTGAACCCGTCGAGTGGGATGTCCTAGGGAAGGGCTTTTTGGACAAGTCCGTGCCCCTACCCTAGGTACATGGCTTCATCACCGGCCCCTGACCGGTCACGTCCCATGCCATTCGATTAGTGGTTTCCTAGGCGTCAGATCAGGCTCGCGCTATCTTCCACCGGCATCATTGCTTTTGCCCCCAAAATAACACCATCGTGTACGGGAGCCTCGCCGCCCCCGCTATGGACGCGCAAGGCGACCGGCCTTGATGCCCCAGCGGCTCGCCGTCTCTCGCTGCCATCGCAAAACTGCGTCTTGCGCTCAAGAACACCGCTCCTTGGAGCTTGCGGCACCTCCCCTCCCCCTCCCCCCCGCGCGCGTGCCCGTTCTAGCATGAGGTATCACCAGCAACCTCGAAGATGCATCGGCTCACCGTCACCGCCCCTCGTTGCCCCGCCGTCGTAATCTCACGACAGCATCGACGCAAACTTCGTTGTCCTCACTCTCAGGTAGTCGTTTATCATCGCAACATCCACCGCTGGAATCTCGCAATGGCCTCATCGTCGTGCTTGTAGCACCGTGGTAGATCCGGTTCCAAGAAACCTCTTGACCAGTCGAAATAAGGCCTGTGTTCACAAAATTCTATTGATTTGTTGATAAGGGAAATGCCAGTATTCCTACGATCTAAGCCCATCGATTTGAGAAACATTTCCACAAAAAGTCGACGGGGTCTGTGGATCAGTACCTAACCGAGCCGGGGAGGTTGTCAGAGGCGGGTAACTGTATCGTTGTCACCACAGGATTTGCGGCGGGCGTCCCCATATAGACATGTGTCGTCGCCGTTGCGGGATCGAGCTGTCGTCGGCCCTCCCCAACGCCCGGTCGGTTTGCAATAGACCCCTTGCTACGGTCGAAAAGGATTACAACAATGTTCAAGTTGCAAACCTAGGCTATGGGTTAGAGGTTGCTCCCGAGTCGCCTGATCAAAATGGGACCCCACAGCCACAAAGGCGGTCTAGGCATGCACATCAGTCGGGTGAGTTATATCTTTTTTTTTGGTATTTTATCTGTTTATGAGCGCCCACTTTGGGTCGCCTCTACACTTTGTTTACGGAAAGAATGGTGATACGCCTTCGAAGTCCGTACGTGCATTCTTTGGTAGGGCATCCAAAACGCGACCAGTCGACCGAGAGCTCCGGTGCCCAACAGACAGACCAACCCCAATATGGCGGCGCCAGAGTACAAGCACGAGACAGAAACCCCAGCACCCTCCGGCGAGCAGCCGCCAGAGCCAGTAGCCGCCGCCGCCGCCGCCGCCGGCCGGGAGCTGCAGCCATGGGAGCAGCACGCTGCGGTGATCAATCTCCCGCGCTACGACTACCGCGCGTCGGGCTCCCTGCTCCTGCGCTCGCACTCCGGCTTCCTCATCACCTGCCCCATCAGTGCGCGCCCTCCTTCATGCTAGATTCTCTTGCGTTATTCCCCCGCGTCTGGTCAATTTGAAGGATACCTAGGGGAGGGGGACTAGAAACTTCATCAGTGCGATATATCTGACTATCTGTTCATAGATTTATACGAGTTCTATCACGACACACCAGTACCGTTTTGTTGTGAATTTGGAGGTCCCAAAGTTAGTCCCATTTTCTAGCATCTATTATGAGTGTTATGTCATGGAACTAAATGGAAAATTATATTTTTTGCACTGCCATCTTCAGATTGCACTAGTATCATCACTTCACTACCCAAATCGTGAAGTACACAAAGCGTGACAGTACTGGACATACATTGAGCAATTAGTATTTTCCATGATTTCAGCAATGGGTACACTATTACATAAGCTACTATCAAGTGAATCAGGATTTCAAATGTTGGCAAAGTAATATTTAGTAGGTGGATCAGCTGCAGCTGTTTTATGATAAGAGAACTGAATATAGTTCAAGGTAGATTAGAATACAAAAAATAAAAGACAAGGATGTATGATATGATTCACTGTATGGGACTTGCAGTACCATTTAGAAACTTATTATGACCAAGAACATATTTTAAATGCGTCTTAGTTGTGGCAAAGTTTTACTTGTACACTTAATTTCTATCCACTGTTGCAATTCTTTTGATGCCATTGTCATTTTACAGAACGAGAGAAAAGTGCAACGAAGGAAGCCATTTCAATTCTTGGAGAGGTTAATCTTGCTACTTATACTTCCAGTTTTCTTCTGCAGTTGATAATTCTAGGCCTGCAATGTACTGCTACTTCGAATTTGGTTATCTTCATGATGCTGCACTTGAATTTGTATGGCATCCATTCACCATGTGGTGCACATCTCTCATGCTGTGAACTTACAGTGAACTAGGACATACATTTCTGCACCTTATGGAAATATGTTGACATAAAAGCACTGTTTACAGTATATTAGCGACGCAAGCAGCCACAGTTCTGAAAACTTGGAACCATGTGTTACGGAAGTGGCATCAAAGAAAAGGAAAATATTTTCTGAGGCATCCGAAATTGAACATTCAGAAGATACAAATGGGAAGGGTGATGCACCAGAATCTACTGGTTAGTATAAATTGTTCTTGATAACTTTTTGGCCATGATATCATTGTGGGCGGTTCACTCAACTGTATTTTTTTTTTGCTGATTTTGTGCATTTTCTTGCATCATAATAGGCAGCATTGAAGTAGAAACAAATTCACTTCACTCCGATACAAGTGGAAATTCTGACAGGACTTCAAATCTCTCATTGATTAAGCTATCAATGAGTGGTTTGCTTTTCTTCTCTTTCCCTACTGGAGGCGTTCATGTTGTTCAGATGCTTACCGAAGTCTTTCGTTCACTGAAATCTGGGAAGCTTAAATCTCCACAGTAAGTTTTCAACTTCTTTGAATGAACTCATCTATTAAGTCATACTGCTAGAACGAAGATGCCATTTTAGCAAGTGGATCAATGATTCCACCTACTCATCTTTTTTTAGATTCCCTTGAACTGAAGAAATGTTTTTCTTTTTGGAAAATGTGAAAGCTTTGCATTTTGTTCACTGACGAGGTGAAGAAATGCTAGCTTATGATACTTCTTCTACAGTATTGGCAGCCTTATTCAGTTTTATACTCAAATATTATTGGTTTCATTCCTATTTTGTTATTATGAGTACTATACCCTCATCCCCTGCCTCTTCCGGCTATATGCTGACTGATATGCACTGTGGACCAGAGTATGATGGAAAATGCTTATGAAACTTCTTCTATAGTATTTTCTTGACAGTATCGACAACCTTGATTCAATCTTATACCTCATCATTTTTTTTATCTCAACCTGTGTATTTGTTGTGTATCATATCCCCGCTTGCTTGCCTGTTTCGTATATATGTTGAGTAATACATTCTGTACTAGGGTTAGGGAGAGGCTCTTGCCCCTAAAGGCAAGTAGTTCTTGCTTGATTCCTTAGAAGGGGCCCTCTTTATATGAGGCCTACCTATCCAATCTTGTTAACAATCGCAGATCTTATTTCTAATTGGCTTAAAACCAAGCTAAAAGATACTCCCTCCGTCCCATAATATAAGAACGTTTTTGACACTAGTGTAGTGTTAAAAACGTTCTTATATTTTGGGACAGAGGGAGTACCTTCCTAATTTGAAAGATAAACTACCTAACCGAGAGAGCTGGGATCTTATTCTATAACTGGGAGCTGGCTTGTACTTTCATACATAAACAGATCTGTAGTGTCACACCAGAGCATTAGGAAGGCAGAATGCACCATCTTCTCTTTGCTAGATGTAATCGTAGATTATATTTTGTATAAATACAACCTTTCTGCCACTATTTTATTCAAGAAATGGAGGTAGTAGTGCGTATGTCATACACTGAAGCTAATGTTCCTAGGTCGTTTCATATCGTTAAGCTCTAGTTGCTGACTTGTAGCAGAGAAGTTCTCTATTTTTCTTTAACTGATATAATATCTCCCAGTAATCTTGTCCTGAAAATCTAAGTTTGCACCTTTTTCTAAATCATTACTCTGAACGGACAGGTGGTGTCATCGCATATTCCCTATTCAGGAAACTTGTGTTCTATCAGAAACAGAACTGCATGCCACTGTGTCAAAGTTGTTCCTGGACTTCATCAGGAATAAGGAAGATCAAGATGAGCCTATCAAGGTGGATAAGATTGCACTACTTATACTGTTCTACTGTGAGATTAATTTGCAACTTCAGTTAAATTCATCCAATAGTCCAGTATTTTATCTAGCCCTTTTTAAAATATATTTAGTATTGCTGGTCTTGTATACTGATTGGATATGCTTATTAAAATTGTTCCCTGCATTTTATTTAGTTTTATGGTATGATGGTGTGTGCAATTTACAATTGTTCTGTTCCCCATGCCCGTCATACTTAATTATTAGCTATAAAAAATAATCACATCCTTGGGTGGTACCGTGGTAGAGCTCTGTGATCTTAGGGCCAAGCCATGGCCTGGGAGCTCTCAGCCTCATAAACGGTTGTCGGCTGAACACCATAGCCGGCATGGTGGAGCTGGGGGGGGGGGGGGGGGGGGGGGGGGGGGGGGGGGGGGGGAGCGAAGAGAGGAGGTTAGGGAAGACTATCTTCTGGTTGATAGGTTACTCAAATAACGTGCCATTCCTGTTGTATATAGGAGTCATCATCAACCAGTCCAAACATGCCGGACTTCTATTGACCTCTTTGAACTAGGACATGTATCATCAACCAGTCCAAGCATGCCGGACTTCTATTGGCCTCTTCGAACTAGGACATGTACTAGATTAGATGCAAATCTGCTGCTAACTAGGGTATGAACTGGATTAGATACCAATCTGCTGCTAAGATACATAGTGAACTAGGGCATTGCTAGACTTCTGCTACTTCTTGAGGACTTTGCCATCTGGCATCTGGCCATGTTGTGGATGGCTCTGTTACAAGTAACCCACATAACATAGGGGCTGACTAAATCTTGCATTTATTTTGAAGAATGAAGTTACTTCATTACCAGCAATAATATTATTGACCACTATCCATATTTCTTAGTTATTGAGTTGAGTATACATTTAACCTATGATAAAGTTCGCAGTTGGGTACAGTAGGAGAGGCATTGATGAAACGGTGAAGACGCAGAAGAATGACAATAACAGCTCAATTCAACAAGGTTTAATGGACAGGCAACAATGTTTCAAGGTTGTTGCTGCTGCTGTCAAGTCAGTTGCTAAGGACGCAATTGTGGATCTCAAGTCTCCTGAGGTATCTATGAACAAATCCTTAAGTAATTTGTTACAGTTTAGCAAATTTACTGGTCAGCTATCTAAAGTAGAAACTCAAAGCACCATAATCCAAGGGCTGAACATTTTAGAACAGCGGCGTTGAATGTTGACTAGTGGAAGTAAGCCTTGTCTTCCATTCCATCGTGATGACAATTGATATAGGTCTGGTCAGGTATTGGTACCTGATACAGTAGTTTCAGCACGTTTAATTTCACAGCATGTTTCACTTCCGTTTGACTAGCGAACTAATATTGTTATCAAACATCTACATATATGGAGGACAACTAGACTTTACGATAATTTGTCGCAATATGTCAAGTTGAACACTAGATTATATTTGGGTAATCTGCAGTGTATGCCAAGTTGAAAGTTTGTTTGTAACGACGTCCTTCATTAATCTTACTCACTGCTTACAGTAGCAATGTGTTTCTAATGTCCAGGTGGCAGTACTAGTGGAGGTGCTCCCCATTTCTGGGGTGCCAGTTGGATCTTCGGTGGCCGGGGTGTCTGTTCTCCCAGCTGAACTCGTCTCGGCTAAGCCTCGTCTTTGTGTCAAGGCTTTGGTGTCTGATACAAAAACAAAAAAGAAGTGATGCGCCAGTTCGGCTGCAACCAGTCAGAGCACCTGTAACGGCAACATATGGAGGAAACGATCTTGTTGGGCATGCTCGTCAGCCATGCCGCAGCTTGAGCATTCCACAAACAAAGAAACGGTATCGCAGCTGTCTTGCCTGGCTCTGAGTATGCCAATTTGTAAGCTGCAGTGCTCGTCCCGTTCTTTGAGGTTAGCTTCTTATCGTTTTTCTAGCGTGCTCCAGCGTCAAAGCTTAACTGACCTGTTGCTGGATGTGATTGTGTTATACTGTTTCTCTAGACTTTATGTAGTATTATTATTATGGGCAATTCAGTGAACTACTAAAGTATACGTGCCTATCGGGGATAAGAGATGACGGTGCCTATTGGGGATAAGAGATGACGATGACGCGAGAGTGCATCTTTGAGGAGGCCCTCTTGGTTGAGGTGTCTGGGGTATCATGTATGTGCCGCTCGGCGGTTTGTGATGGTTTTAGCCTGGTTTTTCATTAGTTAGCTGGTCAACTCTCTTCTGTTTATTAATGGATAGGCAAATCTTTTGCCAACCTCTAAAATTTGTACTTCTTCTGTCCGAAAAAACTTGTCATTCAAATGGATGTATCTAGCACCAAGTTAGTGCTAGATACATCCATTTAAGAAATAAGCTTAGGACAAGCTTTCTTGGACAGAGGGAGTAGAAAAGATGGAGATCCCTCGTCCTCGTACGTTTTACCTCTGGGATCTACCACTGTGGGTGGTAATCATGATAATAATTTGTACTACTACTTGGGATGGGACGCTATGATTTTGACAAAAGATGATGCCATCGGCCGCGTCAAAGGCAAACACAGAAACTGACGAGTATATTCTAACCACCTTTTTAGACCGCTTTTTTTGGGGCCTCTCTCTGGCTCTGGGGAAGCGAGGGATTTGATCTGTCAATCTTTTAGCCAGCAAATCAGGGTGACAGGTGTGAAGTGAAGGCTCTCGTGCGTTTTTTCTGACCAACGCCAGCTCGAAACAGACAACACGCGCACGCACACGAGGTGACTGATGTTTTCATCATTCTGTTTCTGTTCTTCCAGCAGAATATGGCTTGGCCATGGCGGCCATGAGTACGTTGCGTTTGCTGCTGGAGAATATCGACTGAATTTAAGCAGCATCTTACTGTTTGATCTGCTGCATGCTGAGGCGTATGCCTGCACATGTACTGTGCACCATGTGAGTTAACATGATGTGATCAGCTACCTCCTTTCCTTTGGTGTTAGAGCATGTCCAACACATGATGTAAAAGTTGATGCCCTGAAATAGGAGAGAAAAGATTTTAGGGCACCCGAAAAATTTCTGACGATGTAAAACTGATACCCAAACATTTTACCTTCTTCAACTATTAGAATATGTTCGACACATATAATATTAAACTCATCTCGAATGAATCCAAAACAGATGGAACACAAATACTCCCTCCGTTCCGAATTATTCGTCGCAGAAATGGATGTATCTAGATGTATTTTAGTTCTAGATACATCCATTTCTGCAACGTGTAATTTGGAACGGAGGGAGTAGTACTTATTACATAGTTCATCAATTCACAACACCAATTCAAGACAATTTGTTCATCAAACATAACACATGGTGCATAGTACATGAAATGAAACTAGAGATAAACTAGTGGTCTTGTTGCCCATTCCATGTCCACCACTCCTTGACGAGATCTCTTTGAAGATCTTTGTGAGTATCTGAATCTCGAAAGCCATGGTAAACCTCAGGAAAGTTTTGGATGCAGCATTCCCTTCTACGCGACTGCACCGACTTTCGCATCAACTCATAGGAGTAACCCAAATCTTGCCCACGCTAATGCTGAATGATCATGTTGTGCATGATCACGGTGGCTATTATGATGTACCAAAGGATCTCCCGATCCTAAAACCTAGTTGATCCTTAGACAGTAGCAAACCGGACTTGTAAAATCTCAGTGCCCTCTCCACATCTTTCCTAGCAGCTGCTTGAGCATAATGGAATTGAGGCTCATTCTTACCTTGGGTGCTTTAAATTGGCTTCACAAAAGTAGCCCACTTCAAATATATCACATCCGCTAGGTAGTAGCCTAGGTTGGATGTGCGGCCATTTGCTTGAAACTACACTAGTGGTTGTTGGATATATGGTTTTGTGCATGTATATTGTATAGCCTGGCCCACCTCCTAGTCATTGTATAGTTGAGGTTGTGGCCCACCTTGTACTCAATATATATGTGCGCTTTGCACCGATCAATACATCGTGAAGCATTGCCAAACTCTTGTTTCCAACATGGTATCATACCTAAGATCCTAACCCTGTGCCGCCGCCGCCGCGATCTCATCGCTGCCGCCGCCCAACACCACCGCCGCCGCCACCCCCCGCCACCGTCGCCGCCGCGTACCCCACGCCGCCGCGACCGCCGCCCCGTGTGCGCCGCCGCCCCGCTTCCGCCCCGTTTCCAACAGTGGCAATTCCCCATTGGCTAACCGTGAAAAGAGTGGTGATAGCTAGAGCACATTGATGTCATAGCAAGATCTATACATCCCAGAATATGCACGCCAAATCTATGTCTCCTAATCGGCCATGACTTCAGGAATGATGGTGGCCTTCTTCTTATGTCCTTTGTACCATCTATGCCATGTTGTAGGGCAGTTCTTGCACCTCCAGTGCATGCAATCAATTGAGCTGAGCATACTTGGGAGCACGTGCTTTGTTCATCTCCAAAAGCCTTTGAGTGCCCCTAGACTGGCAAGAGATACGGGATTTATCCACCTCCACCGCCAGACAGGCCACCAGAGCGGAGGTGAGGGAATCCAATCGTGAAAGGAGGAAGAGAGCAACCTTTTCTTCTAGCGGCTAGGGTACCAAAGTTGCTATTGATGAAATGCATCTCTAGCGGATAGTACATTTCCTTTGATGCTAACACAATCAAACCGGAACAAAATTAGTTAGATGCAAAGGATACTGGTGACAAATATGTCGGTTTTCTTCGCAAGTACTTCACCGTCCTGATATGCAAGACACATTTTGATTGTCCAGGTTTATCTAAGACCATTTATTTATTTTACGATATTGCGTCAATAGTTATAAACCATAATCACAATGACAAAGGGCTTCCGAATACTGATCCGGTTATGTATGTTTGTGATCATAATATTACGGATAGTCTTGCCACATACAAAATGAAAATTAACAGTCCCAGGGTCCTTCAGAGTTTACCAAGACTGTTAATACTCACATAATTACATCCCTTGTCATACTGCCTTACATTCAAGACGTCTCTTAAAGCGACTATTCACTAGCAGAGTCCAGGGGTGTACCCTCCTTTTCAGAAGAGGGAAAAGCGCCTAATCACTAGCCCATTTGCGGCATGCTTGGAGGACTACCAACAAAAACAGCACCAGATGATCAGCTGAAACAAACATGAGAACCCAATGCTGAAACCGTTCTACAAAAACAGCTAGCATGCGTAATGTTCTAAACTACAATCCAGGCATCGACAGGGAGAGTTCCAGGCTAATCCCCTGCCCAGCAAAGCTGCAGCCCGGAGGCCCCGAGCAGTCGCTGAAGCTCCTGGACGACGGCGAGAGCACGCAGCTGCTCTCGCTGGGCCAGGGGGAGACATCTTTCACGGCTCTCTGCTCCACGGCGAAGCAGGGCGACGGCGAGCATCCGTTGCCCCCCAAGTAAGCCGGTTCATCTTCTCCGCTCGTTGCACTGCTGAACAGGAAGCACCCACTCTCGTAGCTCTCCATGGAAGGTAACTGTCTCGTCGTATGGTTCAGACGACGGACTGCTTCCGGCTTGCTATCCTGTGAAACCAATATATGCAGGACATGTTAGAACTTTAATAACAGAAAGATCAAACTGCTATGGAAAATTTATCAACTTGCTGAAAAAAGTCCAATTTATTAACCGAAAAAAGCATAGCAAAAATGTACTTCCGCCGTTCATAAATATAGGATGTTCTAACTTTTTTTCTAAATCGGATATATATAGACATGTTTTAGTGTGTTTATCATTCACTCATTTCAGTGTAGCCAATATTGAAATATTCAAAACTTGTATTTGTGAATGGAGGGAGTAGCATTGATTCTCCTGCCGTTAGTGCCTGATTAATTTTCTCTGGGACGCAGCTAGCTCGTGTAAGGATGGCAATGGGTCGGGTTTGGATCGGATTGAACAATATCAAATCCATATTCATATTCATGAAGACAGTCTTTGTCCGCCCATGAAAAAATCCATAGGTAAAAAATTGTGTCCATGTCCAAACCCGATGGATATTCATACCGACTGGATATCCATTGGGTCCCCTCGAGACATATAAATAAGACATAACACAATGTTAAATAAGCTCTTCCAGTATTCACCTCGTGGCAGGCTAGGCTTCAATTATGATAAACATCAACTTATGATAAATCAACGTCCACTAACAACTTAAGATCATTTAGTATTTTCTAATAGATGAGAATGATGATTCATTTAATAAGAAGATAAAAATAAGGGAAGGGGCATTGGTCGTTGGAGTATGTTACTGAGGGGATTAAATGTCAACTAATAAAAGTTAAAATGGGGATCGTGCAATTTCTTTTGCATGTTTTAGATAACAAAGTGTAAAATTACAGTAGGGCACGTGACTGTGGGGTAGGGATAGCAATTTTTTGCCCATTAAGTCATACTATCGGATCGGGTTTGGGTATACCCACGGGTACAAGATTATATCCATGCCCTACCCACGAGCAATCAAGTCGGGTTTAGACGCCGCCCATGGACACAAAAGTATATCCAAACCCTATCCATTCGGGTCGGATATCCATAGGTATCCATGCCCATAGGTAAAATTGCCATCCTTAAACTCGTGTGGGTGAGATGTGATACTACGTGAGGAGATGAACTGCATGGGACTATCAGCTTGGTCCTAGCCGGTGTTATGGCAGGGCAGGAAGGTACAGTATTAACGTGCATCCGAAGAAAAAAGATCACACACATGAGACATAGAGCTAGGCACTACTGCTGGTCAACTTTTGTGTGCAACCGGAGCTAGCATGCATAGCCACAGCATCAGAGGTGTTCTTAGTTTTGAATTGAGGTAAATACACTAGAAGTCAAAGAACTTGCACGCAACGTTCAGTTTAATGCATAAACTTATAAAATACGTGTTTCTGGTCATCTAACTTGTCCTCTTGTTCATATACGGTGCTTTCTACGGTATCCAGTCGTATCCCTATGCATGCCACATGAAGGGGCCCACTGTCAGTGGCTGAGATGGTGGTAATCCGCATGCACTTTTTTAGATAGCACCCTTGTATTTTATTTATTTACGCAAAAATTCTGAAATAAATGGAAAACGTTGGAACGTTTGTGGGATTTGAAACCCACGACCTGCTGTGATTCGCCCAGGATAGACAGCCACTCGACCAGCTGAAGTTTTACATTAAATGTATACAATTTGCTTTATATAACATAGATCATACGAATTAAAGTAAAAATCAAACCAGGAAAAAGGGAAACCCCACTTCAAACCGGCGACCTGTTGCACTAAAGCGGGCGTCCTAACCAACCACCTAATGTTACTTCATGTTTATTTGAGACTCCTAAGATATATATCAAAGAGTAAAAGTATACATTCTGAACTATGTTTTCTCTTATCTAGATTATTAACTTAAAATTATTTGAATTCAGACAAAATTTCCGTTGATTTGTCCGAATTTTTTTATTACTAAAACCAAAGTTACTTGGACTACTATTATGAAAAAGTTCAGACCTCGGGCTCGAGGATGTACATTCATTCTACACTATATTTTCTTTCATCTAGATTTTAATTTAATTTTTTTCGAATTCAAACAAAAAATATTTGATTTGTCCAGAATAATTTATGTACATCCATTCTGCACTGTATGTTCTTTTATCTAGATTTTTAAATTTACATTTATTCGAATTCAAACATAAATTGAGTTTATTTGTCCGAAAACATACGTACATTCACTGTGCACTATATTTCCTTTTATATAAATATTTAAATTTAGAATTATTCGAATTCAAACAAATTTTTTGTTGATTTGTCCAAAAGAATTTACGTATATTCATTCTATATTTTATTTCCTTTATCCAGATTTTATAATTTTAAAAAATCAAATTCAACCAAAATTTTCGTTGGTTTGTCCAAAAGAATTTGCATTCATTCATTCTGCACTATTTTTTGCGGGAATATATATTTAAAGTTAGGTACTATGTGCAAAAAAAGATCTATCTTTGCGTAAAAAAATTAAACATAGCTCACTGCCATTGGAATACATAAATTTTATACTATACAATACATAACACTTTTATCATTTTTATCTCTATTTATCACTGATAAACTAAAATCAAATCTATCTTACATAGAAAAAACAATATACAAGATAAAATTTGTTTGTGTTACTAAGTGTCGGTGTGGCCTGATGGTTAGCACTTGTACACGATGCCATAGTATCAAACTGGGGCTTTCCCTTTTCAGCAAACCCTTTTGTCGTTTTAATTTCTATTTTTTTATGCAGTACATGTTAAATAGCTTTAACTGTGCATTTTAGCGTCAACTGTTAGATTTTCTTTTTTGAGGAAGCGTCAACTATTAGTTGGTCTAGTGGCTCTCTACGCTAGACGGATCGTGCTAGCTCGTCGGCTTGAATCCCATCATGCGCTGCAGCTTCTTTCATTTTATTTGAGGATTGTTTGTGTAAAAATAAATAGAATGTATGGGTCATTTCTTAAAAAAAAAACAGCCTCAGCCACTGAAGGTGGCCCTGCCACGTTGGCACTCGTAGGGATACGGTTGGAAGCATCGTATATGCACGAGATGACGAGTTAGATGACCAAAAACACGTATTTTACAAATTTATGCACTAAACTGAACATTGCGTGCAAGTTCTGTAACTTCTAGTGTATTTAAAAAAACAGCCTCAGCCACTGATGGTGGCCCTGCCACGTTGGCACTCGTAGGGATACGGTTGAAAGCACCGTATATGCACGAGATGACGAGTTAGATGACTAGAAACACGTATTTTACAAGTTTATGCATTAAACTGCACATTGCGTGCAAGTTTTGTGACTTCTAGTGTATTTAGTTATTTACCTCTTTCGAATTCGATGGATCCCATGGCCATGATGAAAACTGCTGCTTCGACTGCGGCGAGGGTTGGAGCCGAGCGAGCGCTGCAAAAGCCGCTCCTTTTGGCACATCAATGTCGATGAGCTGAGGCAGGTGCCTGCCTGGGGCAAAGCTATTATTCCTGCCAAGGATAGGGCAGGGAGGGTTCTCGAGAGCCATTTCTGGCAGCGTCCTATACTACTACTAGCATGCAGCACTACTACCAGTCTAGTCTAGGAGTAGTACCATCACCAGTCTACATACTCTCTCCGGTCCTTTTTACTCTGCACATTGGTTTTGCCGAAAGTCAAACTTTACTAAGTTTGACCAAATTTTTATTAAAAATTATTAGCATCTATAATATTTAATAAACATAATATGAAAATATATTCCAAGATGAATCTAATGATATTGGTGTTGTTATGTGAATGTTTATAATTTTTTATATAAACTTGGTTAAAGTTGAATGAGATTGACTTCAGACAAACCTAATATGCAGAGTAAAAAGGACCGGAGGGAGTACACCACACCACGCACGACAGCCATTGATAGCTAGCCGGGGTTTGCATGCCCATTTAAAGCCACTATCAGACCCTGCCAGTCAGATCTCTAGAGGTTCCCCCATGCTGAGACATGGAAACAACCGGTAGCTAGGAGGGGGGATGTGCATGGCATGGCGCAAACTGAGAAACATAGGTCAAAGATACGACGCCGGGAGTACAGTAGATATGCTAGAGCTCTACCAAGAACAACATCAGAAACGATGTGGGTTCAATCAATGTTGCCTCAACCATATGCATGCGATGGCCAGCAGGAGTAATAAGCTAGGGAGATATGCATGCATCATGCATGTGATAGGAGTATATATCTTCTTTTGATAAGCTTTTGCACAACGTTTTTCTAAGCGTCCTCTTTCTTTTACATGGCGTACCTTAGAGGCCTCTTGGCCTTGCACCCAGGGTCCTAATTCCTGGAGGCTTGCAGCAGCAGCGCTGCGCCGTCGGAGTCGGAGGCCCTGGTTCACGCTCCTCCTCATCCTGTCCATGGACATTGCTTGCACTTGCACGTAATCATCAATGTAGCAACGGTTGCCAGGAATCATCACGCTCATACCACTGTTCCCTTGCATGCTCTTGCATGAGGCTGCAACCTCTGTCCCTGCCTTGGCCCTGTTCACCCGACAACCCAAGAAAAGAGAGGGAGAAAAATGGACGTGGAAAATGTGTTGTTAGTGTCAGTTTTTAACATGAAAGTTGAGCAGTTTTGGGTGTAGAAAAGTCGGAGCAAAAACCTTTTCATGGGTGGGAATGTGAGTCCTTCGGAGCCTCGCTCGTCCGTGGCAAATGGGCGATTCTTGAGATCGAGTTGTGGCCGCGTCTCTGGCGGGAACATGCAAAAGGAGGAAAGGAGAAAGCGGTTTGGCTTTGCTTTAGCATCATGTGAATACGTACGTGCATGTGCAGGCAGAATCAGAACCCCCACGGCCACATAGCGAGCTAAACCAAAACCACAAGGCAGGGCTGTCTTAGAGGGTGTTTGTTTTCAGGAACATTTTTGTTCAGGGATTAAAAGACTCTCTTAAAGACTTTTTTACCAAAAGAGAGGAACCTTTTAGGAACTAAACTAGGCATTTAGGACTAAATAAAGAAGACTCTCAAGGAGAGTCTTTTTGAGACTTTTCCAACAATGCCTCTCCATGCATTCATTGGCCCGCCACCCCATAGTGTTGTTTTCTACTAAAGGTAACATGGTTATTTAATAACCTCTAGGAAGGGACCAGAGACTTTTTAGTCTCTGAAAACAAACAGAGAGAGACTTTTTAGAGACTAGGGACTTTTTAGTTGGGACTAGAAAAAATCTAGGACTAGAAAACCAAACACCACCTTACATTACAGCCAATCATCATCAACAAATTTCAGTCTTACTATAATACGCACTACTCCGTTCCCAAGAAAGAAAGTAGGTACTAGTAAAATCTGAAGGTTTGCAAGAAGATTTCACTAAGAAACTGTACTACATACCAGGAAGAAAGGCAGAACGAATTTTGGCGCCTCCGTCACCTTTCTTTCCATTGTCATGCGGTGTGCATCTGTACATCTGTGTAAACAACAACAAAAAAACCGAGTTACATTGCATACATACTTGGCACATTCTTAATTGGTTTGAAGAGAACATACGACACAGGCAACCAAGCCACGATTATCCCAGAGACCGACTAGCTACGGTCTGGACTGAAGCATCAAGCAAGAGAACCCGGAAGCATCGAAGCTAGTACTAGGAAGGAGGAAAACTGAACTGACCTGAAGGTGGCTCTTGACGTGGGATATGGTGAGCCCTGAGACATCCATCAGCTTGAGAATGCGCTTCGGAGTCACCTCTGCAGTTTCGTTTCGCATCACGCCAAGGTCATGAAAGGGGAGGGAATCGAAGGGGAGCCGAGGACGTACTGGCGCTGTCCCGGCCGCCGAGGCGCTCGACGGCTCCCACGAAGCTGCTCTCGAGCTCGGCCGTCCACCTCATCCTCGGCACGCTGGACCTGGTATACTGCCTCACCAAGCCGCTCCTCCTCCATGCCTCCTTCCTCGCCATCTCTCGCTCGCTCGCTCGAATCCTAGATGGATGAAGTCAAGTTGCTGTGGGGTGTTGGCTGGCTGGCTTGCCCTTGATGGCTCGTGTTATAGTATATCGCTGGGCGGGCGCCGCGCCGCGTGACTACGGCCAGGGGAGCAGAGCTATATATCGGCCTACCGCGCGCATTGCGAAGTAGAGTAGCGAGATCATCGATGCCGAGCAGCGCATGCGATCAAGTAGCAGAAACAGAATCTGGTAGGCTCAGGCGGAGGAGTAGCCGCCGATGATGTCGAAAGCTAGCGGGGACAAGAAACGTACTGCACGTCTTGTCCGTGGACGGCGCGGCGCGCATGTGTATTGCTGCGCCTGTGCTGTGTGGGTTCGACATCATTGCGTGTAAGTACGTAGTGCAGTCGGAGTATATGCCGCTGCATTCGTACTGTACGTGCGTGCATGCATGGCGACGCGTTGTGGAGCGCTCTCCGTCGTCGTCTCGTGCAGATCAAGTCATAATGACATGCGGATCGACAGCACTTTGCGGTTCCATCCGTTTCCATGCAGCGGGTTCAAATTTTCGCATTTAGGGCATTTCTTTTTTGCGAACAAAAGAATCTTTGAGTTGGAAATCATCTATAGCACTTGTCCAACCCGTTCGGCAGGATCAACATTTGCTTTAAAGAGAAGAAGACTATCATCGAATTCGTTCTATATGATGATCCTGCACTTTTTTATTTATTTAACAAAGCCCAAAGTTCATCGTTAACTAAAAGAAACATAAAGCCAAAGTCCAGACTCTTGCCGTGTGCGGTGTGCTTGTACTATGTTTGTATCATCCCCATTTACCGCAAACTTTAGTTCTCTGCGGATACGCTGATCGCGAATCCTACCTCGGCAGAATAAACAGCAGTGTCTTCGGTTTGCTCCACGGTCTTTACACGCGGGTGACAGCTCCTCCTTTATTATTGGGTTGCAGAGTGACAGGCTTGTTTCCTTTTTCTTTCTTTTGTTTTGAGTGGGCTTGTTTTCTTCTTGTACAAATGTGGACGCTACATTTCTACAAGCCCCTAGAAAGATCTGCACGCTGCTTCGCATCCCAATCCAGTGCCAACAGAGATACTACGTGCTAGTCTACTTTCTACTCCATGCATAGGTCACATATATGTACTGTAGCATTGCCAAGTATAGCAGTGTCTCTCTGTGCGCGCGCTGTGAGATATTCCCTTGATGGAGTGCACCTCTGTCTGTAGGCTTGCTCGTCGATGGTCGCAACAAGCTCGCGCAGGACTCCTTTTTTTTTTTTTACTAAATGACCCCTGAAGCTGAAGGTCATGCATGCAACACGCTCGCGCAGGAGGACAAAGCGCACGTAGCATGCATGCATGCATATGCATAACTCGGCTCTGCTAGAGAGATTCGTAGCAGGATGAACAAGACATGGCGAGGAAACAGAGTGGGGGCTCGAATGGGTAAGCGGAGGCGGACAAATTTTCTGCTTTAACCTTTTGTGCAAACAAATTCCAGAATTGACCTCATTTGTAAAAAAAGTTTAAATCTGATCTTTTTTGGTCACGCCAACATCCTTGATGTTTGGCTTACACGGAAGACGCCATGGTCCATGGCGTCTGGACCTGGCCTGCATGAGCTTAGTTGGCGTTGACGTGGCAAGGCGAAACGCCATGCTCTTTGGCGTTTGGAGGAAACGCCATAGTTCTTGGTGTTTGGTCCCTGACTAAGATTTGCTAATTGCTGACCGGCTGCATCGCTCCATGCATGCTCGGCCGATCGCTAGCTTCTCTGTGTGCGCGCACCCATGCATGCACCCTGCAGTGGCTTAGGTAACTAGGTCGTTGTTGGCCCTAGCACGCCCATTATCAAGGTCATCTAGTTTAATTGCTGTTCATGATCTTTCAGTACGTAAACACATATATGACCCTGTAATCAAATATAAGAGCCTCATTAAGGGTATCTCTAACACCTGTCCGCATTCATTCGTACTGCGCTGTCCGGACTGCGGAAGCCATTCAACGTGCCTGTATCGGTCCGTGGTGTGGTCTGGACGTATTTTTCCCCACTGCTTCCAAGTCCTATTCTGACCACCATGGCCCACCTCCCCCCCGCCCCCGCCTCTCCCGTGCTTTCCTTTTGATGCACGCTCCGCTTACCGCGCCACATTCATGCCGGCCCAGAGCATGGAGCAGCCAGCATTGATGCCGCGCGATGTGACCGGACAGAGAGCAGCGCTGATCGACGCAACCTCTCGTCAGCCGCCGCTTCAATGCAGACGCAACTTTCCGAGGAACCAACTCCGGTCAATGGGTCAATGACAGTATTGGTGATCCACACCCAAGACTGGACCCAACCACTGCACGCCTATATGACCAAGGGTGAACTACTCCGGAATAAAATGAAGACCCAACGCATCATCTATCGCTCCAAAGCCTACACTAATCACCCCCACCAACCACCACACACATCAGAGGAGGCCGTAATGGTGATCCACACCGAAGAAGATGTTTGTCAGCATTGTATATCCCTTTGTCACGCGTATGATTTGCCACGTCAAAACGAGATTCAAATTTTGGTCAGTGTTTTTTTTCACTGTCAAGAGCTACTGCGTTTTGTTATAATTTATAAAATGGTGGTTTATTGCATTTATGGACACGATTGTGATGGTTTTCTGCATTTACGGACATGACTGTGTTGGTTTTATGCATTTCACTCGATTCAGAACCAAAGAGGAACGTCTCGGTGATTTTGATGCTATGTACTCCGTACTCTGAAAGGGAACTACGGTGCAAGAATGCTAAGAGCACTACAACCAGACATAGCAAATATGACCCCTTAAACGCCCGCGGACGCAGCCGATCAGTGGCCAGGTGTGTCCGTTTTGAGCCTCTATTTATCCGTCTGCGCAACCACACTCATTTTTTCCTCATATATCCGAACACTTGCACATGATTGATGGAGATGAAGAGAGAGAAATAAAAGACTGAATAAAGAAAGAGAAAAGATGGTCCGTGGTGGGGCCGCGTCCTACGTTGCGGAATGCCCGGGCGCATCCGCGAGCCCTCATATCTTCCCCATGTTTGAGATGGATATGAGGGTTCGCAGACAGCCCGGGCGTATAGGAATGATACGATGGGTGTGGTTGGGTCGTGTTTTTTTTCTCTTTCCTATCCGGTCACTGACCGGACACTTCCGCGGGCATATAAGGGATGGTTTGAGGTGTCCGGCTGCAGATGTTCTAACATTGTAGTACAGTTGCATACAAGAGTGTAATGATGATACCCAAGACTTGATTAAGGAATCTATCTAGTAGCACTTATGGTGGAGTATATATCGATTTTACCATTCGTGGGTCAGCTAATTTTCTTAACATAAAGCAGATCATCAAAGAACTAGGGACACTGTCACGGCTCATCGGTGATAATCAACGTGCTCCGCCACATAACGACCTACTTACCCATGCGTGCACTCACCTAAGTATGGCGGTGAGGCAGACGACGTGCATGCATGCAGCGATGGCAGCTAGTCAAATCTGAGCGCCTAACGACCAAACGCCAAGACCTATGGCGTTTCCTCCAAAGGCCAAGGAGCATGGCGTTTCGTCTTGCCACGTCAACGCCAACTAAGCTCATGCAGGCCAGGTCCAGACGCTATGGACCATGGCGTCTCCCGTGTAAGCCAAACATTAAGGATGTTGACGTGACAAAAAAATCAGATTCAAACTTTTTTTACAAGCGATGTTAATTCTGGAATTTGTTTGCACAAAAGGTTAAAGCAGAAAATTTGTCCAGCGGAGGCCGATCGGCGCGCACGCAGCAGGGGCGCAGAGCAAAACGAGACCCGCTGCAAAGCCATAGCCCACTCTTTTCTTTTCTACCTGCCGTAGCCGTACTGGCTTCCGCTGCCTACCTACGGTTTGCCTACCGGCAGAAGCAACGCGTGCTGCAGACTGCAGAGAGTTACTACTACCTGTACAAGGGCCAGGTTGTATCGAGTACCGTAAAATGGAGGGCGAAGACAGAGGTCGAGGCGTCTAGCTCACGGGCAGGGCGGAGTACAACTGTAGCTCACGGCAAATTTGACAAATTTGACCTATGGATAAAATCAAATCATAGAATGAATTGTCCGTAAAACTATTTCACGCGGCTGGCCTTTTGTGTGACGTCTGACACGAAACCGCCACACTATACTGTGCAACGCCTCACAGATAGACGCTACACGTCTGGCCAGCGTTGCACCCCAGACTGCCTAAAAATTGCTAAGTCATTGTGCAGAGCCTGAGAGCTAGTCGCTGCACTATACAGTGTGGCGCCTAGCTCTCAGGCTCTGCACAATGACTTAGCAATTTTTAGGCAGTCTGGGGTGCAACGCTGGCTCTCAGGCGCTGCACTAGTGGTTGCACTACAAAATGAAGCAACCACTAGTGCAACGCCTAGAAGCTACTCGTGATCTACCGTACCAAAGAAATAGTATGAGCTACGGCCTTGAAAATGCACCCCCAAGTTTTCTCGCTGCCAACACATCCATCGGCCGGCACACTTGCTAGCCTTCAAAAAGAACAGACATAGTCCACGGCCGAGCCTGCCCTAATTCATGCCATCTCAGTTGAACATCTACTTTTGCCGGCTCTCAAACCAACTTCTTCTCTTTGGTGACATGTTGGTCAAGTCCACGCTTAGGATTACTAGCATCACCTCTTTTGCTTTAGTGTTGGCATTGGTGGCCGCGAGCTTCTTCGCTTGGGCGGCCTCCTCATTGTCGAGCTTCCGCATCTTGGCGGCCTCCTCCATGTCGAGCTTTCTCTTCTTCGAGCTTCTTCGTTTGGAGACCCAAATGTATATTCATTTGCTCCTCCTTTCGTAGGTGCCTCCTCTCGTCCCTCACATCCTTTTGTGTCATCATGCCTTGCAAAGTTGATTGCAACGCGAAAGACCCCACATCACGCTTCTCGTCAATCTTCGAGTTGGTCTTGCCCCACGGCCTCTTCACCACATCTCCATCGGCATCCACGACCGTCTTCCTTCCTTTCTTCTTTAGAGCGGCATATTGACCTTTGAATTTGGGGCAATCTTTGATGAGCGACCAACAATGTGTGAGAGTGAATGGCTTGTTCTTATGCCAGACCTTGAATGTTTCCAAAAATTGGAATGCTTAACAATCAAAGAGATGGCCACAAATGTAATAGCTAAGAGCACAAGATACAACAAACATAAACATGTCGTAGCAATCAAAAAGAAGAGATCATACCAAGTCACCCACGCCCCTAGGCCACTCACTGGACGCGCTTCAACGCTCTCAAGTGCGGCACAATACTTGTTGCATTCTTGTTGAATGAACCCCCATCTCTTTTGGATTGAATTGATGCCACAGTTGCTCACAAACTTGTAGGACGCAAACTTCCTCCGTTCATGAAAGGTTTTATGAACTCTTGTCCAAAAAATAAATCCTTTTGTCTCGGCATCGGTCTTGGGATCTTGCCCATCTCCATCTAGCTCTCGGTGGCGAAGTCGGTAGCGGGTTTTTTCTCCGCCGGACCCTCCTCTTGACCGATTCATGGTCGAGCCGCGTGAGCTCCGTAGGCGTGAGCTCCAACTGTGGCTTCTTCGGGCCTTTCGGGCCCTTCTTCTTCATCGTGGGGCGCGTGGTGGTGGTCGGTTGGCTGGGTTTCTTCAGATCGTCGGCCATGGAGGAGGGATGGGGGCGGAGGGCGCGGGAGATTTTTTGGAAAGGGAGTGAAGTGGGCGCATTGTGTCCCCAGCGGGCGGGCCAGGGGAGGACAAAGGGCGTGCTTCTCGCCTGTCCGTGCACTGTCCGTTTCTACGCAAGTGCGGTCCAAATTTGGGCTGGGAATGCGTCGAAATTGGACGAAAACCGGGCGTTTGTCTATTTGCTCCCGCGCGTTGGGCCGCGTTTTCTGTCCGTTTACCCCCAAACGGACAGGGCCAGACCATTTGGGGTCGTGCATTGGAGTTGGCCTTAGGGCAACCAACCCTCAAACCATCCACAACCGTCTAGATTGCATGGTCTGGATATATTTTGCAATCTAACGTGGTCTTGTTTCGGTACGCCAACCGGTCTGAACATACTTTTTTCCGCACACCTTTGGGGGTGTCTGGAATGTTGTCACGCCCGTTTCTGACTGCACTGGCCCACTGAATCCCTCTCTCCTGCGCCCACGCGCATTCTGGTCAACGCCGCTTCATAGCACCATGCCACATTCATGCTAGCTCAGAGCTACGCGACCTCTCACAACACTCCAGGATTGAATCGGCGTGTCAGCCGAGAGGGCCACCCTCACCGCTTCCCGGTGCATGCGGCTGCCCCGCGTTCAAACGATAGCCCATTCATCCGCTCGCCTACATTAAACATATGTGCAGTTGTCGAGGAACGACGAGCCAGCGCCACCAGTTCGTCTGTCCACCGCCCATAATTAATAACTGTTGGGAAACATAGTAGAAAACAAAAAAATCGCACCTACTATCACTCAAGGTTAATATGAAGATGCATAACAGGTTCGGATCACGATCGTTACCATCACCGAGTTGTAGCGGAAGAAGAATGTGTCGGTGTAGATCGTACTTGGAGTCCCTCGATCTGTCGATGAACAATCCCTCGTACCGCCCACGAACAGTCCCTCGAACCGAAGACCGAAAGCACGACCTCTCTACTTGGCCGCAAGCGTGCCACCTTCATGATCCGGTGGCGCTTTGATGACCCACAAGTATAGGGGATCAATTGTAGTCCTTTTGATAAGTAAGAGTGTCGAACCCAACGAGGAGCAGAAGGAAATAACAAGCGGTTTTCAGCAAGGTATTCTCTGCAAGCATTGAAATTATCGATAACAAATAGTTTGATAACAAGGTAATTCGTAAGGGTAACAAGTAACAAGTGTAACAAAGGTGTAGAAAGGTGGCCCAATCCTTTGTGTAGAAAAGGATAAGCCTGGAAAAACTCTTATATAAGGCAAAGCGCCCCCGAGGACACATGGGAATTATCATCAAGTTAGTTTTCATCATGATCATATGATTCGCGTTCGCTACTTTGATAATTTCATATGTGGGTGGACTGGTGCTTGGGTGTTGTCCTTACTTGGACAAGCCTCCCACTTATGATTAACCCCTCTCGCAAGCATCCGCAACTACGAAAGAAGAATTAAGATAAATCTAACCATAACATTAAACATGTGGATCCAAATCAGCCCCTTATGAAGCAACTCATAAACTAGGGTTTAAGCTTTTGTCACTCTGACAACCCATCATCTACTTGCTACTTCCTAATGCCTTCCCCTAGTCATGGTGAAGTGTCATGTAGTCAACGTTCACATAACACCAATAGAGGAAAGACAACATACATCTCATCAAAATATCAAAGGAATACCAAATTCACACGATTACTTATAACAAGACTTCTCCCATGTCCTTAGGAACAAAAATAACTACTCACAAAGCATGTTCATGTTCATGATCATAGGGTTATTGAATATCATTAAGGATATAAACATATAATATTCCACCAAATAAACCGACTAGCATCAACTACAAGGAGTAATCAACACTACTAGCAACCCACAGGTACCAATCTGAGGTTTTGAGACAAATATTGAATACAAGAGATAAACTAGGGTTTGAGATGAGATGGTGTTGGTGAAGATGTTGATGAAGATTGGTCCTCCCACAATGAGAGGATCGTTGGTGATGACGATGGCTTCGATTCCCCCTCTCAGAGGGAAGTTTCCTCGACGGAATCGCTCTGCCGGAGACCTGGATTGCTTCTACCCAAGTTCCGCCTTGAGACAGCGGCGCTTCGTCCCGAAAGCTTCCTATGATTTTCCTAGGTCAAAACCCTCCATATAGCAGAAGATGGACACCAGGGGCTGGCCAGGGGGCCCATAAGCTCGAGAGGCGCGCCCTGGGGGGGGGGGGTAGGGCGCACCCCAGGCTTGTGGCCACCTGGTGGGTGCCCTTCTGTTGTTTCTTTCCCTAATATTTTTTATATATTCCAAAACAATTCTCCGTAAAGTTTCAGTACTTTTGGAGTTGTGCGGAATAGATATCTCAGATTTTCTCCTTTCTGGTCCAGAATTTCAACTGCAGGCATTCCCCCTCTTCATGTAAACCTTGTAAAATAAGAGAGGGAAAACATAAGAGTTGTATCTATAGTGTAATAACAACCCATAGTGCAATAAATATCAACATGAAAACATGATGCAAAATGGACATATCATGCTTCGTCATCCAGAGCTAATTGTCGTCGGAGAATTAGAGGAATGATATTAGAACCACATAGGGCTTCTAATTATGAGGACAAGAGGATTAGCCAAGCTCTAATTAGTCAACTAGGACCAACTAGAAGAAGAACTAGAATAACTAGAGGAGGCTCCGAAACTTGTATCTTCAAAAGAGCAAAATACTCATGTATATATAGGTTGGAGGGAGTGGGAGGGTGATGACCCACAAGTATATGGGATCAATTGTAGCTCTTTTCGATAAGTAAGAGTGTCGAACCCAACGAGGAGCAGAAGGAAATGACAAGTGGTTTTCAGCAAGGTAATGTCTGCAAGTGCTGAACTTGTAAGTAACAGAGTAGTTTGATAGCAAGATATTTTGTAACGAGTGATGTCTGCTAGGACTACGTCGGTATTTCCCCAAAGAGGAAGGGATGATGCAGCACATCAACGATAGGTATTTCCCTCAATGATGAGATCAAGGTTATCGAACCAGTAGGAGAACCAAGCAACACTACGTAAACAACACCTGCATACAAATAACATTGCAACCCGACGTATTAAAGGGGTTGTCAATCCTTTTCGGGTAACGGCGCTAGAAATTGGCAAACAAACATGAGAGAGTTGTAATAAGTTGATAGATCAAACGCCAAATAAATTAAATTGCAGCAAGGTATTTTTGTATTTTCGGCTTAATAGATCTGAAAATAAAAGCAAAGGAAAATATATCGCAAAGGCAAATATATTAAGGAAGAGAACCGGGGGCCATAGTTTTCACTAGTGGCTTCTCTTGAGAAAATAGCAGACGGTGGGTGAACAAATTACTGTTGGGCAATTGATAGAACTTCAAATAATCATGACGATATCCAGGCAATGATAATTATATAGGCATCATGTCCAAGATTAGTAGACCGACTCCTGCCTGCATCTACTACTATTACTCCACACATCGACCGCTATCCAGCATGCATCTACTGTATTAAGTTCATGGAGAAACGGAGTAATGCAATAAGAACGATGACATGATGTAGACAAGATCTATTTATGTAGAAATAGACCCCATCTTGTTATCCTTAATAGCAACGATACATACGTGTCGGTCCCCCTTCTGTCACAGGGATCAAGCACCATTGTAGCGACCAGACCTCAAACAGTCTGATCTCTGCGCTTCAGTGTCATCCCGAGATCAGTAATGCTGACACGCACAGTACTTGAGTGGATTTATAACAGAGTAGCAATCACACACTTAGTACATCGAATGTCTCAAAAGAGAACTTATTACAATAAATATGGCTTAAGGCCATCTAATAACGATAACAACGGAAGGCTTGGAAGATAAGTGAGTCCATCAACTCCAACGGCATCACTGAGAATAGAACCACGACCTAAAGGCACCTTACTCGCCGTCTGAAAAGTCTGCAACATGAACGTTGCAGCCCGAAACGGGTCAGCACATGGAATATGCTGGCAAGGTAACACGTAGAGAGCAATGAAAGAATAGGGCTATACTACATGCATATTTGGCTGGTGGAAAGCTCTATGGTTACAGTTTTACGTAAAGCCAATTTTTCCCTACTGCAAAGGAATAAATTTTATTTAACTATCATGGTAGTTGTTAAACATTGAGAGTGTAGACACCCTCTCAATCCCAATTAAGCATCATATATATATATAACCCAACAATATTAATTAGATTAACATGATGAGATTCACATGATAATCCAAGTACCAGGTACTCAAGTTGTCCATAATCGGGGACACGGCTAACCATGATTAGTTTATACACTCTGCAAAGGTTTGCGCACTTTTCCCCACAAGACTCGATCTCCTCCATTGAGATTCTCGCACTACATGGTGTTTGAGAAACGGATGACCGAGACATAGTCTTTCAGAAGTGCTAGCACCTTACGAATGGGTAGACCGTTACACCTACTTTCCCCTACATCTGCTAGTCTACCACTGTAAGAGTTCGCATGACTTAGTCAACTATGCTAGAGCCCATAGTTGCTTGTGGATGCACACGGAAGTTTCTAGTATGAATGATCTCATGATCCCTTGGAGCCTATGTGGCGGTCCAGAAAAAAACAGGCAAACGCTGGAATACCCAGGTGCCTCAATCCACCCAGATGTGTGTTTAAGTTGCCACCTTAAATAAACCATTAATTTAACAATCTCACATCTGTCATGGATACACTCACCCAATCCACGTCTATTAGCATAGCATGGCAATATAAGCAACGTAGCAGTAACTCCCAAGGGTTTGATAATAAAACAGGTAATAGGTACTACCTCATCTACTTCCCAACCCACAATTTAATTAGATCCTATTCATGCAATGTTTGAGGATTGATCTAATGCAATAAAACTGGGTAGTAGGAGGTATGATCAAAGTGTTACTTGCCTTGCTGATGATCCGCGAAACCTAGCGATTCGAAGTAGCAAGCGGCGCACTCCGGGTACTCTATCGCAAACAAACAAGCATACAATAAGTACCCATCTAATGCACGGGTAAAACTCAGATAAGAGATCTAACCAAAAAGTTCAACTTAAGAACTCCGGTTTGCAAAAAGAATCAAATCGAACGAAGCAACGAAAGTCAAACGGCGAAAGAAACAAGCTTCGTTTACTAATCTGGATCTAAGTCAAATTTTACAGAGGTAAAAACTTGTTTGAGTTGGTTAAACGGAAAGAGGGTTTCGAGACGAAACTCCAAGTGCTTGAATCGCCTGATTCCGATAAACGAGACAAAAGTTATACTAGAACGAAAATCAGATCAGAAATTGCGATCAGAAATAATCGCGGAAAATCCGAGAAAAAGAAAACGACGAACAGATTAACGAACGAACGCTCGTTCGTTATATGGAACTAAACGATGAACGCGTTTGTTAAAACGAACGAACGAGCGTGTGACGCCCGGATAATTAAGCTGCAGTGAACCTCTGCTAATGATGCCATGTCACCTCGATTATAATTGCTAATCTCGAGTTAGTTCGAAACCGATTCAAATTCAAATTTAAATTAAAGACAAACAACAAAAGTTTTCAAACATTAAAACTAAAATGTTCTAAATGTGACGAATAGTTCACGAGTAATAATGGTGGAGAAACCAACATTTCTTATAATATTTAATTTCACTAAAATAACCAAAGCTTAGGGCAAAACAATTACTTTAATGCCTTTTATAAAGATATAGTAATATAACTAAATTAATAGTGTGCCAAAATAATTATGGCAGAGGCCTAATTAGTAATACTAATTTAGGTGCTAACTTGGTATTTTATAAAAAGAAAATAATAGAAACTTTAAATGAAAACAGTAAAGAAATAAAAGAGAAATAATAAAAGAAAACAGAAAAAAAAGGAAAGAACCCCCCCCCCCACTGGGCTACGGCCCCGCAAGCCACCGCCCCCCCTTTGGGGCCTCGACCCACTAGGCCCAGCCGGCCCACTTCCTCCCCTTATCCCCCACCCCGCAAACCCTAACCCACTCCACGATCTCCCACTCGCCCCCCTCCTCTGCCTTCCCCCGATCCAGATCGGATCGGGGCATGAGGGGCCGACCTCGCCGCCTCATCCCTACGCCCGTCCACGCCGGCGCCTCCTCGTCTCCTCCCCACGCCGGACCTCCTCGACCTCCTCCCCGACGGCCTCCCCAAGCCACGCGGCGCCCGCCCGTCGCCGTTCGCCGCCGCCCGGAGCTCCACGCGCCTCCTCCCCGTCGCCCGGTCATCCCCGACTCCGCCTCGACCACGCCCCCCCACCGGTCTGCTTCCACGCCGACGACGTCCCTAGCATCCTCCCCGAGCCCCATTGCCTCGTCCCCTACATCCCCCCTGTGAGCTGCGCCCCTCCCCTCTCTCCCGTCATCGGATCTGGCCGCGCCTCCGCGCGCGCTCCCCCGCCACCACGCCGACCGCGGCTCTCCCCCGACCGCGCACTCCCGCGCGTGGCCTTGCCTCGACCACCTGCGCCTGGCCTCACTCGCCGCGTCCGCGCCGCTCTATTGCCGCCTTTGCTCACTCCCGCCGCTGTGAGTTCGATCCGGTCGCGCTCCGGCGTCGTCTCGCAGCCCCCCCGTTCTGGCTTCGTCGCGCCTGCGCCGCACCGGCCACCTCCGGCGCCAGCGCTAGTGCCGCGCCGGCGCCCAGGAGCCCGTTCCGGCCGCCCCTTGTTATCGGACAGGGCTGTGGCTTTGCCCGCACCCGCCTGCCCGTATGCCCGTTTGGCCCCCTGGCCCAATGACAGCCGGGGCCCACGCCCTGAGAACAAATAAAAAAATAAATAAATAAATAAATAAATATAATAATAAAATAAATAAATAAATATATTAAATAAATAAATGAATAATAACTAATATAATTAAAACATTAATTAATTAATTAATTAAGTAAATAATTAATTTAATTAATCCTGATTAATTAACCTAATGGCTAATTAACCTAATTAACTACTGTTAATTAAACTAAACTAGGGTAATTAGTTAACAGTCACTGACGAACGGGACCCACATGTCAGGGTTGACTCAGTCAACCCCTGTTGACTGCTGACGTCAGCATGACATCATGCTGACGTCATTAATACATTTTTTCGAATTAATTAAATAAATAATTAAATTTCAGAAATTAATAAAATCTTTAGAAAATCATATCTTTTAATCCGTAACTCGGATTAAAATATTTTCAACATGAAAGTTGCTCAGAACGACGAGACGAATCCGGATATGCGGTCCGTTCGTCCGCCACACACCCCTAACCTATCGAACCCGCAACTTTCCCCCTCCGGCTCCTCTGCCCGAAAACACGAAACACCGGGAATACTTTCCCGGGGGTTTTCCCCCCTTCACCGGTATCACCTACTACCGCGTTAGGGCACACCGAACACCGCGTATTGCCTTGATATATTTTGTGGTGCTTTGTTTGCTCTGTATTCATTATTTCTTCCCCCTCTTCTCTCCGGTAGACTACGAGACCGACGCTGCTGCTGACCAGTTCGACTACGGAGTTGACGACCCCTCTCTCTTACCAGAGCAACCAGGCAAGCCCCCCCCCTTGATCACCAGATATCGCCTATTCTCCTCTATACTGCTTGCATTAGAGTAGTGTAGCATGTTACTGCTTTCGTTAATCCTATTCTGATGCATAGCCTGACATTGTCGCTACATCTGTTGATACCTTACCTGCAATCCTAAATGCTTAGTATAGGATGCTAGTTTATCATCATTGGCCCTACATTCTTGTCAGTCTGCCTTGCTATACTATCGGGCTGTGATCACTTGGGAGGTGATCACGGGTATATACTATACATACATACATACTATACAGATGGTGACTAAAGTCGGGTCAGCTCATTGAGTACCCGCAAGTGATTCTGACGAGGGGGCTGAAAGGACAGGTGGCTCCATCCCGGTAGAGGTGGGCCTGGGTTCCCGACGGCCCTCGACTGTTACTTTGTGGCGGAGCGACAGGGCAGGTTGAGACCACCTAGGAGACAGGTGGGCCTAGCCTTGTTCGGCGTTCGCGGATACTTAACACGCTTAACGAGATCTTGGTATTTGATCTGAGTCGGCTACGAGCCTATACGCACTAACCATCTACGTGGGAGTAGTTATGGGTATCCCGACGTCGTGGTATCAGCCGAAGCACTTCAGACGTCAGCGACGGAGCGGCGCGCGCCGAATTGGACTGGAACGCCACTAGGCTAGGTCTGCTTTCGGCCGCCCACGCAACGTGCAGGTGTGCTCAGGGCGATGGGCCCAGACCCCTGCGCGCTTAGGTTTAGACCGGCGTGCTGGCCTCTCTGTTGTGCCTAGGTGGGGCTGCGACGTGTTGATCTTCCGAGGCCGGGCATGACCCAGAAAAGTGTGTCCGGCCAAATGGGATCGAGCGTGTTGGGTTATGTGGTGCACCCCTGCAGGGAAGTTAATCTATTCGAATAGCCGTGATCTTCGGTAACAGGACGACTTGGAGTTGTACCTTGACCTTATGACAACTAGAACCGGATACTTAATAAAACACACCCTTCCAAGTTCCACAGACAACCCGGTGATCGCTTTTCCGCAGGGCGACGAGGAGAGGATCGCCGGGTAGGGTTATGCTATGCGATGCTACTTGGAGATGCTGCTTGGAGATGCTACTTGAAGATGCTACTTGGAGGACTTCAATCTACTCTCTTCTACATGCTGCAAGACGGAGGCTACCAGAAGCGTAGTCTTCGACAGGATTAGCTATCCCCCTCTTATTCTGGCATTCTGCAGCTCAGTCCACCGATATGGCCTCCTTACACATATACCCATGCATATGTAGTGTAGCTCCTTGCTTGCGAGTACTTTGGATGAGTACTCACGGTTGCTTTTCTCCCTCTTTTCCCCTTTCCCTTCTACCTGGTTGTCGCAACCAGATGCTGGAGTCCAGGAGCCAGACGCCACCGTCGACGACGACCCCTACTACACCGGAGGTGCCTACTACTACGTGCTGCCCGCTGATGACGACCAGGAGTGACCTAGGAGGATCCCAGGCAGGAGGCCTGCTCCTCTTTCGATCTGTATCCCAGTTTGTGCTAGCCATCTTATGGCACCCTGTTTAACTTATGTCTGTACTCAGATATTGTTGCTTCCGCTGACTCGTCTATGATCGAGCACTTGTATTCGAGCCCTCGAGGCCCCTGGCTTGTATTATGATGCTTGTATGACTTATTTTATTTGTAGAGTTGTGTTGTGATATCTTCCCATGAGTCCCTGATCTTGATCGTACACATTTGCGTGCATGATTAGTGTACGATTAAATCGGGGGCGTCACAGAGCGAACGCTCGCTAAATAAACTAAACTGAAAAAACCAATCTATCTAAAAAATGGATCTAAAAAAACCGATCGAAAAACCGGCGAAAACCGAACGGTTTCCTAGGAAAACCGGCGGCGGCGGCGGGTCAACCTCGGCGGCGGTGGCGATGGGGCTCCGGCGTCGGCGGCAGGCGGCGGCGGCACGGGGCGGCAAGGCGGCGGCGCGGCGGGGCGGTGGCGCGCGGCAGCGGTGGCGGCGGCGGCCTAGGGTTAGGGTTCCGGTGCGGGGCAGCGGCTTGGGCTAAACGGGCTCGGGGCGGCGCTATTTAAAGGCCCGTCCGGAGGAGTCCTGGCCGAACACGACCCAAAGTCGGTTTCATTTTTTTAATAATTACACGCAGAAAAACAAATAAAAGAAATACTAAACGGACTCCAAATATCCCGAAATAAAATTTCTCCGGCTTCTAAAATCAAGCCAAACAGGATGAACATTTATTTGGGGCCTAAATGCAATTTTGAGAAAACATGTATTTTTCCTAAATTCAAATAAAATAGCAAATAAATCCAAAATAAAATTGTATTTGATTTTATTATTAAATCCTCAATATTTGTTTATTTTGGGAAAGTCATTTTATTCCCTCTCTCATATTTTTGTAATAGAAATAATTGAAGATAAAATAAATAAAATCAAATGATCCTATTTTAAAAAATTGAGAAAACTCAAATATGAAAATCATGAAATCCCCAACTCTCTCCGAGGGTCCTTGAGTTGCGTAGAATTTCTAGGATCAAGCCAGAAGCAAATAAAAATATGATATGCATTGATGATCTAATGTATAACATTCCAAATTGAAAATTTGGGATGTTACAAACCTACCCCCCTTAAGATGAATCTCGCCCTCGAGATTCGGGTTGGCTAGAAAATAGGTGAGGGTGGTCCTTCAGCAAATCTTCCTCTCGTTCCCAGGTGGCTTCATCCTCTGTGTGGTGGCTCCACTGAACTTTGCAAAACTTGATAACCTTGTTGCGGGTGACTCGGCTGGCATACTTAAGAATCTTGACTGGTTTCTCCTCATAGGTCAAATCACTGTCCAACTGAATCGCTTCCAGCGGCACTGTATCTCTCAGCGGTATATCAGCCATCTCTACGTGGCACTTCTTCAACTGGGAAACATGGAATACATCGTGAACTCATGACAATCCTTTGGGCAATTCCGACAGGCTACTTCTCCCATACGCTCCAAAACCTGGTATGGTCCTACAAAACATGGCACTAACTTTCCCTTAACTCCAAAGCGCTTAACTCCTCGAAGTGGAGATACTCGAAGATAAACCCGGTCTCCGACTTCGTAAACTGTCTCCTTGCGTTTAGAATCTGCGTAGCTCTTCTGCCTAGACTGGGCTACCTTGAGCCTATCACGAATCAATCTCTCCTTCTGTTCAGACTCCTTAATTAAATCTGGTCCAAACAACTGGCGGTCTCCAACTTCATCCCACGACAATGGGGTCCTGCACCTCCTTCCGTACAAGGCTTTAAAAGGGGCCATCTTCAAACTGGATTGATAACTGTTGTTGTAAGAAAACTCTGCATATGGCAAATTATCGTCCCAACTAGATCCGTAATCTAGCGCGCAAGCTCTCAACATATCCTCCAAAATCTGATTGACTCTCTCGGTCTGTCCATCTGTCTGCGGATGAAAAGATGTACTGAACTCTAGCCTGGTACCCAAAGTTTCGTGCAACCGATTCTAGAACTTTGAGGTAAACTGGGTTCCTCTATCTGATACAATACTCCTTGGAACTCCATGCAGACATACTATCCTGGTCATGTATATCTTTGCCAACTTAGCACTGGTGTAGGTAGTCTTCACTGGGATGAAATGAGCTACCTTTGTCAAACGATCGACTACAACCCAAATCGAGTCATAGCCTGAACAAGTTCTGGGCAATCCCGTAATAAAATCCATGCCTAGCTTATCCGACTTTCATTCGGGTATTGGCAAAGCCTGTAACAATCCTGCTGGCTTCTGATGCTCTGCCTTTACTCTCTGACATACATCACAAATTGCTACATACTCCGCAATATCCTTCTTCATTCCGGTCCACCAGAAAGTATCCTTCAAATCCAAATACATCTTGGTATTTCCCGGGTGAATCGAATATGGTGAATCATGGGCCTCTTGCAGAATTAACTTCCCGATCTCCGGGTCATTGGGCACATAAACACGATCTTCAAACCATAGGGTATCGTGCTCATCCTCACGAAATCCTTTAACTTTTCCTTTACCCATCTTCTCCTTTATAGAGGCAACCTCCTTGTCAGTCTTCTGAGCTTCTCTGATCCTATCCATCAAAGTAGACTGAATCTCCAATGCTGCTACATAGCCTCTCGGAACTATCTCCAAGCATAGCTCATGAAGATCCTCGGCTAACTCCTTCGGTAATTCCCCCGACATTAGTGTCTTGACATGGCTCTTACGGCTCAATGCGTCAGCTACTACATTAGCCTTTCCGGGATGATAATGCAATCTCATATCATAATCCTCGATGAGCTCCAATCATCTCCTTTGCCTGAGATTCAGCTCCTTCTGTGTGAAAATGTACTTCAAACTCTTGTGATCCGTGTACACTTCACAATGGTTTCCAATGAAAAAATGTCTACAAGTCTTTAATGCATGCACTACGGCTGCTAACTCCAAATCATGCATGGCATAATTCAACTCATGAGGTTTAAGCTGTCGTGAGGCATATGAAACAACTCTTCCCTCCTGCATAAGCACTACTCCAAGTCCTCGACGTGAAGCGTCGCAATACACCTCATAATCCTTGTTCTGATCCGGCAAAATCAACACTGGTGATGTAACCAAACGTTTCTTCAACTCCTGGAAACTGGCCTCACATTCCTCAGTCCATATGAACTTGGTATCCTTCTTCAACAACTCCGTCATAGGCTTCTCAATCTTCGAGAAATTTTCAATGAATTTCTGGTAGTATCCTGCAAGTCCCAGAAAACTCCGGATTTCTCCAACTATTGTTGGGGCTTCCCAATTTGTCACAGTGTCAACCTTGGTGGGATCTACTGCTATACCTTCTCCGGATATAACGTGTCCGAGGAATCCAACTTCCTTCAACCAAAACTCACATTTGCTAAACTTGGCATATAACTGATGTTCTCTGAGCTTCCCAAGTACCAAACGCAAATGCTCCTTATGCTCCTCTTCATTCTTTGAGTAAACCAGAATATCATCAATGAACACTATGACAAACTTATCCAAAAACTCCATAAACACTTTGTTCATCATGTTCATAAAATAGGCAGGTGCGTTAGTCAGACCAAATGACATAACGGTATACTCGTACAGCCCATACCTGGTGGTAAAAGCCGTCTTAGGTATATCCTGTTCTCGAATCTTCAACTGATGGTATCCTGATCGCAGATCGATCTTGGAAAATACCTTAGCTCCTTGCAATCGATCAAACAGATCATTGATCATCGGTAGTGGGTACTTGTTCTTGATTGTTACTTCATTCAATCCTCGATAATCAACAACCATCCTTAACGATCCATCCTTTTTCTCCACTAGAAGTACTGGCGATCCCCAAGGCGAAGAACTTGGGCGAATATAGCCTTTATCCAGTAACTCCTTAATCTGCTTCTTAATCTCCTCCAAATCCTTTGCGGGCATCCTGTATGGTCTCTTAGATATTGGCCATGTGCCTGGCAAAAGCTCAATCAAAAACTCAATGTCTCTATCCGGTGGCATGCCTGGCAACTCCTCTGGAAATACATCAGGAAAATCCTTTACCACCGGTACTTCCTCCTGTACAACTCCTGTTAGGGAATTTACTTGAGTCCTCTTAGGCACATGTCGGGATACATACTTGATCCTTCTTCCTTCTGGGGTGGTAAGCAAAATCGACTTACTGGCGCAATCGATGTTTCCTCCATACATCGACAGCCAATCCATACCCAGAATTACATCCAAACCTTGTGATTCCAAAATGATCAAATCCGAGGGAAACACATGCCTACCTATACTCAATGGCACTTGAAAACACCCTCGGCTGGCCATATACTCCGCTCCTGGTGAGCTTACTAGCATAGGTGTTCTAAGAACCTTGGTGGGCAGGTCATACTTATCCACAAATCCCTGTGATATGTATGAATGCGATGCACCAGTATCAAAAAGAACGATTGCAGTAAAAGACTTAACCAAAAACTTACCGATTACTGCATCCGGCTGCTCTTCAACCTCCTCCACGTTAACGTGGTTCACCTGTCCCCTATTGAAAGGGTTCGGCTTCTTCCCAGAGCTTCCATTGCCATTTCCATTCTGGGATTCAGGACATTCATTGGCATAATGTCCGGTCTTCTGGCACTTAAAGCAAGTGACTTGGCTCAGGTCTCTCTTGGCTGGGGTTGATGGGTTGGTACAGTTCTGGTCGTTGCTTCCTCCATTCCTATTACCATTCTTGGGGCCATTATGATTGTGCGAACTTCCTCCTCCATGAGTATGCTGAAAAGGTCCTCCCGGTTTAGGGGTAAAACGCGGCTTCTGCTGCGCTCCAGAATTGTACTTCCCTTGTCCATACTTCCTCTTGCGGTTCTCAATTTGCTGTTGCTTCCCTTCAATCATAAGAGTACGATCTACCAACTCCTGGTAGTTGTTGAAGCTTGCTACCATCAACTGCATGCTCAACTCATCATTCAGTCCTTCCAGAAACTTCTCCTGCTTAGCTACATCCGTAGCAACATCATCTGGGGCATAACATGCGAGCTTACTAAAGTCATCCACATACTGGCCAACCGTCCATCCTCCTTGGCGCAAGTTGCGAAACTCACGCTTCTTCATGGCCATAGCTCCTGCTGAAACATGGGCAGTACGGAAAGCCTGCTGAAACTGGTCCCATGTGACAGTATCGATAGGGTAAGTGGCTGTGAAATTCTCCCACCATGATGCTACGGGTCCATCCAACTGATGTGCGGCAAACTTCACCTTTTCCGCATCCGTGCATCCTGCCGTGGTCAACTCCCTTGCTGTCTTGCGGAGCCAATCATCTGCTACTATAGGCTCGGTGCTACTGGAGAACACCGGAAGATTCAGCCTAAGAAAATGGGTTAAGTGATCAACAAGTGGTGGTGGTGGTGGTGGGTTGTTGTGGTTGTTCCCCTGATTCTGATTCTGGACTAGCAACTGCATCAATGTATTCTGCTGCTGGATCAACTGAGTGAGCTCTAGTGGGAAGGTAAATCCAGGGTCACGTCTCGGAGGCATCTGATGGGTTTAGAAAAGATGAGATTTAAGAATAGAGAGAGGTCTAGAGAGAAAACACTACCCATATGCACATGAGGCAATTGCAAACAATTCACTTCATTCAATCAAACAAGGGGCATACAATCGGTCTAACTATCGCAAAAGTGCTCGGACTACTCTATTTACATGGTGGAATACTACTACTGATGGGGTGGTCTACTAGAAATATTCTTCGGTTGCAGACTCCATGATATCTGCTCTAGCTTCATCAACATAGTCATCATCGCTATCGTCTGGGTCCGAGTCGGTGTCGTCGATGATGATGTAGTCTTCCGGGCGAATCTCCTTGGGTTCTTCGTCTTCTTCTACTGGTGTGGGGTCTCCCATGAATATTCCGATCTTCTTGATCAGGTCGTCATTCTTCTCCACTAATACTTCGATTTCCTCCATGTAATCTTCACGTGTAGCCTTGAGTTCTTCCTCCAGTTCCGTGATTCTTGTCCTCGCCTTCTTCAGATCTATCATGTCTGCGCACATCTGGTTCTCCTGACGTCGAATGTGCTGGTTTAACTCCTGGATGAAAGCTGCGATTGATCTATCCTTCCTGGTGCTGATCATCTCCCAATGCTCATCTCGGCGCCCACAAATCTGGTAGATAGTATCCTTGAGATCATTGCGGTAAACTTCTCCAATACGCCCCATGGCGATGTGAGCTGCCATGCTCTTTCCTAGACTCCAGGTTGGTGCATCAAAGGAAAACTCTATGGCCTCAGTGACTGGCATGAACGTCCTTCCTGGAACTTGAACTTGAATCATCCAGCGCTCCTCTTTAGTTAAAGTGGCATTGTAGGTTCCGATGAAGCTTGGTACTCCGATGTTCAGGTATCTAGTGACTTCCTTCAAGTGACGTCCAAAGGGTGTATCTTCATCCGGTTGCGTAAACTTGTTCCTTGCATCCGCCATCCTAAAAGAGTAGAAAAGATGAGGAGTCAGAAATGAGAAGAGTGAGTAGTGATCTAGGGCTTTAGCTTAGTGGTCGTGTCCTACAGTCAGCTTGTGCTCTGATACCATCTTGTAGCGACCAGACCTTAAATAGTCTGATCTCTGCGCTTCAGTGTCATCCCTGGATCAGTAATGCTGACACGCACATTACTTGAATGGATTTATAACAGAGTAGCAATCACACACTTAGTACATCGAATGTCTCAAAAGAGAACTTATTACAATAAATATGGCTTAAGGCTATCTAATAATGATAATAGCGGAAGGCTTGGAAGATAAGTGAGTCCATCAACTCCAACGGCATCACTGAGTATAGAACCACGACTTAAAGGCACCTTACTCATCGTCTGAAAAGTCTGCAACATGAACGTTGCAGCCCGAAACGGGTCAGCACATGGAATATGCTGGCAAGGTAACACATAGAGAGTAATGAAAAAATAGGGCTATACTACATGCATATTTGGCTGGTGGAAAGCTCTATGGTTACAGTTTTGCGTAAAGCCAATTTTTCCCTACTGCAAAAGAATAAATTTTATTTAACTATCATGGTAGTTGTTAAACATTGAGAGTGTAGACACCCTCTCAATCCCAATTAAACATCATCATTAAACCCAACAATATTAATTAGAGTAACATGATGAGATTCACATGATAATCCAAGTACTAGATACTCAAGTTGTCCATAACCGGGGACACGGCTAACCATGATTAGTTTATACACTCTGCAGAGGTTTGCGCACTTTTCCCACAAGACTCGATCTCCTCCGTTGGGATTCTCGCACTACATGGTGTTTGAGAAAAGGATGACCGAGACATAGTCTTTCAGAAGTGCCAGCACCTTACGAACGGGTAGACCGTTACACCTACTTTCCCCTACATCTGCTAGTCTACCATTGTAAGAGTTCGCACGACTTAATCAACTATGCTAGAGCCCATAGTAGCTTGTGGCTGCACACGGAAGTTTCTAGTATGAATGATCTCATGATCCCTTTGAGCCTGGGTGGCGGTCCAGAAAAAACAGGCAATCGCTGGAATACCCAGGTGCCTCAATCCACCCAGATGTGTGTTTAAGTTGCCACCTTAAATAAACCATTAATTTAACAATCTCACATTTGTCATGGATACACTCACCCAATCCATGTCTATTAGCATAGCATGGCAATATAAGCAACGTAGCAGTAACTCCCAAGGGTTTGATAATAAAACATGTAATAGGTACTACCTCATCTACTTCCCAACCCACAATTTAATTAGATCCTACTCATGCAATGTTTGAGGATTGATCTAATGCAATGAAACTGGGTAGTAGGAGGTATGATCAAAGTGTTACTTGCCTTGCTGATGATCCGCGAAACCTAGCGATTCGAAGTAGCAAGCGGTGCACTCCGGATACTCTATCGCAAACAAACAAGCATACAATAAGTACTCATCTAATGCATGAGTAAAACTCAAATAAGAGATATAACCAGAAAGTTCAACTTAAGAACTCCGGTTTGCAAAAAGAATCAAATCGAATGAAGCAACGAAAGTCAAACGGCGAAAGAAACAAGCTTCATTTACTAATCTGGATCTAAGTCAAATTTTACAGAGGTAAAAACTTGTTTGAGTTGGTTAAATGGAAAGAGGGGTTCGAGACGAAACTCCAAGCGCTTGAATCTCCTGATTCCGATAAACGAGCCAAAAGTTATACTAGAACGAAAATCGGATCAGAAATCGCGATCAGAAATTATCGCGGAAAATCCGAGAAAAAGAAAAACGACGAACAGATTAACGAACGAACGTTCGTTCGTTATCTGGAACTAAACGATGAACGCGTTCGTTAAAACGAACGAACGAGCGAACGCTCGCTAAATAAACTAAACTGAAAAAACCGATCTATCTAAAAAATTGATCTAAAAAAACCGATCGAAAAACCGGCGAAAACCGAACGGTTTTCTAGGAAAACCGGTGACGGCGGCGGCGCGGGGCGACAAGGCGGCGGCGGGGCGGTGGCGCGCGATAGCGGCGGCGGCGGCCTAGGGTTAGGGTTCCGGTGCGGGGCGGTGGCTTGGGCTAAACAGGCTTGGGGCGGCGCTATTTAAAGGCCCGACCGGAGGAGTCTTGGCAGAACACGGCCCAAAGTCGGTTTCATTTTTTTAAATAATTACGCGTAGAAAAACAAACAAAAGAAATACTAAACGGACTCCAAAAATCCCGAAATAAATTTTCTCCGACTTCTAAAATCAAGCCGAACAGGGTGAACATTTATTTGGGGCCTAAATGCAGTTTTGAAAAAGCACGCATTTTTCCTAAATTCAAATAAAATAGCAAATAAATCCAAAATAAAATCTTATTTGATTTTATTATTAAATCCTCAGTATTTCTTTATTTGGGAAAGTCATTTTATTCCCTCTCTTATATTTTTGTAATAGATATAATTGAAGATAAAATAAATAAAATCAAATGATCCTATTTTCAAAATTTGAGAAAACTCAAATGTGAAAATCATGAAATCCCCAACTCTCTCCGAGGGTCCTTGAGTTGCGTAGAATTTCTAGGATCAAGCCAGAAGCAAATAAAAATATGATATGCATTGATGATCTAATGTATAACATTCCAAATTGAAAATCTGGGATGTTACAACCATAAGATCGAACCCATCACAAATCACCTCTTCCCATTGCAAGATAAATAGATCAAGTTGGCCAAACTAAACCCATATATTGGAGAAGAAATACGAGGCTATAAGAAATCATGCATATAAGAGATCAAAGAAGACTCAAATAACTTTCATGGATAAAAAGAGATAGATCTGATCATAAACTCAAAGTTCATCGTATCCCAACAAACACACCGCAAAAGAATTACATCATATGGATCTCCAAGAGACCATTGTATTGAGTAAGGATGGCAATTTTACCCATGGACATGGATATCCGACCCGAATGGATAGGGTTTGGATATGCTTTTGTGTCCATGGGTGGCGCCCAAACCCGACCCGATTGTTTGCGGGTAGGGCATGGATATAATCTTGTACCCATGGGTATACCCAAACCCGACCCGATAGTATGACTTAATGAGCAAAAGTCTACTATCCCTACCCCACAATCACATGTCCCACTATAATTTTACACATTGTTATCTAAAAGATGCAAAAGAAATTACACAATCCCCGTCGTAAGTTTTATTAGTTGACATTCAATCCCCTCTGTAGAATACTCCAACGCCCATTCCCTTATTTTTATCTCATTATTAAATGACTCGTCATTCTGATCTATTAGAAAAATACTAAATGAAGTTAGAATGTCAGTGAATGTTGATTTACCGCAAGTGAAGCCTAGCCTACCACAAGGTGAAGAATGGAAGAGGTTATGTTAAAATTGTGTTATGTCTTATTTATATGTCTCGAGAGGACCCAATGGATTTCCAGTGGGTATGGATACCCATCGGGTTTGGACATGGACACATTTTTTCACCTGTGGATTTTTTCATGAGCGGGCATAAACTGTCTTCTTGGATATGGATATGGATTTGATATTGTTCAACCCGATCCAAACCCGACCCATTGCCATCCTTAGTATTGAGAATCAAACGAGAGAGAGGAACCCATCTAGCTACTAACTACGGACCCGAAGGTCTACAAAGACCTACTCACGCATCATCGGAGAGGCACCAATGGACATGATGAACCCCTCCGTGATGGTGTCTAGATTGGATCTGGTGTTTCTGGAACTTGGCAGCTGGAATTGATTTTCGTCGACTCCCCTAGTGTTTCTGGAATATTGGGGTATTTATAGAGTAAAGAGGCGGTCCGGGGGGCACCCGAGGTGGGCATAACCCACCAGGGCGCGCCTGGAGGCCCGGGCGTGCCCTGGTGAGTTGTGCTCCCCTCGGAGCACCCCCCAGGTGCTTCTTCGGCCCACTGGATGTCTCCTGGTCAAAAAAAATCCACAAAAAGTTTCGCTGTGTTTGGACTCCGCTTGGTATTGATTTCCTACGATGTAAAAAACATACAAAAAACAGCAACTGGCACTTGGCACTATGTCAATAGGTTAGTACCAAAAATGATATAGAGTGACTATAAGATGATGATAAAACATCCAAGAATGATAATATAACAGCATGGGACAACCAAAAATTTTAGATACGTTGGAGACATATCAATGAGCAAGTAATGATAATAGTAACAAAAGTGTAGCAAGGTAGCCCAATCCTTTTGAGGCAAAGAACATGCCAAAACGGTCTCTTATAATAAGCAAAGTGTTCTTGAGGGTACACGGGAATTTCATCTAGTCACTTTCATCATGTTGATTCGATCCGTGATCGCTACTTTGATAATTTGATATGTGGGTGGACTGGTGCTTAGGTGCTGTTCTTACTTGAACAAACCTCCTACTTATGATTAACCCCTTCGCAAGCATCCCCAACTACGAGAAAAGTATTAAGAATAAATTCTAACCATAGCATTAAACTTTTGGATCCAATCGGTCCCTTACGGAATAGCGCATAAACTAGGGTTTAAGCTTCTGTCACTCTCCGACCCATCATCTAATAACTACTCCACAATGCATTCCCTTAGGCCTAAATATGGTGAAGTGTCATGTAGTTGACGTTCGCATGACACCACTAAGGAAATCACAACAAACATACTATCAAAATATCGAACACATATCAAGTTCACATGATTACTTGCAACATGATTTCTCCCGTGACCTCAAGAACAAAAGTAACTACTCACAAGTGATAAACATGATCAAGATTAGAGGGGTATTAAATAGCATAATGGATCTGAACATATAATCTATTAATCTTCCACCAAATAAACCATATAGTAATCAACTACAAGATGTAATCAACACTACTAGTCACCCACAAGCACCAATCTATAGTTTCGGTACAAAGATTGAATAGACGAGATGAACTAGGGTTTTAGAGGAGATGGTGTTGATGGAGATTTCCCTCCCCAAGATGGTAGAGTTGTTGGTGATGATGATGACGATGATTTCCCCCTCCGGGAGGGAGGTTCCCCTGGCGGAATCGCTCTGCCGGAGGGCAAAAGTGCTGTTGCCCAAGTTCCGCCTCGAGACGGCGGTGCTCTGTCCCAAAAGTCCTGTCCTGATTTTTTCTAGGTCAAAATGACTTATATATCAGAAGATGGGCACCGGAGGTGGGCCAAGGGGAGCACAACCCACCAGGGCGCGCCTGGGCTTCTTGGCGTGCCCAGGTGGGTTGTGCCCACCTGGTGGGCCTCCTCTGGTACTTATTGGATCCAATATTCCTCATATATTTCATAAAAAATCCCCATAAAGTTTCAGCTCATTTGGAGTTGTGCAGAACAGGTAGCCTGGCGTAGCTTTTTCAGGTCCAGATTTCCAGCTGCTGGAATTCTCTCTCTTTGTGTACCGTTCATATTATGAGAGAAAAGGCATTAGAATTACTCCAAAAAGCATCATTATGCATAAAACATCATAAATAACAGTAGGAAAACATGATGGAAAATGGACGTATTAGAGGGCTGCCACCAAGGGGGAAGGAATCCCCCTTGGTGCGCCGGCCTAGGGGAGGAGGAGTCTGACTCCTCCCCTTCCCCAATTCGGCCTCTTTCCTTAGGGAAGGAGGCACTTTCTCACTTGGGCCTTTTTGGACCAAGTTGCCTTCCACCACTTGGCCTTTTTAGTCCCATTGATATTTTAACATCTCTGAAAACTTTTTCCACCTATATATAATTTATCAGCAATACCCGGTATTACCCGATACTCACCAAAACCCTTCCGATGACCCCGAAACTCTTCCGGATCCTCTCAGAACTATGCCGAATATTCATGAAATAATTTCACAAATATATTCTCATGACTCCCGTCCTACTAAAACTCAGCAGATCATGATTTCCTTAAGATTGTGACCCTATAGGTTCGGTAACTCACATACATGGACAAAACCGTTCGTTCAATGACCGACAGCGGGACCGTGGACGTCCAAATTGGTCCCTGTGAGTACATGAATGATATTCAAGTGAACCTTTGGTAATCATGTGATGTTCCCTTTGCTTCGCGATACTTCACAAAACCCAGGATGCATCCGTATCCTCCTGAGTCATCACCATGCTCACTATACCAAAATCTTTGTTACTGGTTTTGTTCTTCTTTCTCGTTACTGTGTTCTGGCATCTCCGTGATGAAGTCACATGTGTATGGCCAGAAGATGATCGTTTTCATCACACCGGGAGGGCCCTAAGAATATCTCTCCATCGTCGGAGGAGCTAATCCCACTTCTTGAGTTATCCGGCCCACTTGTCAAACATTCTCATGAACCCGTAAGTTGTTGTTATGATCACTGTCTTATAGGTGACATTTGAGCAACCCCAAAGCCCACCGTACAGTAAGAAGTGCCCACGATACTCTCATGGTCTAAGGATAAATATCACATGTTAACACTCCGTGTTATTACAATTTAATGCAGACGGTATTAACTCAATTCACAACAAACAAGATTGGGTCAATTTAATATGATCGTTCTTCCAACGTCATAATCTCAATGTCGTTTTAGGATCATTGTTACACTTAATGATATCCTAAGATTCGAAAACATGATCATCAACAACACTTCAGCTAGTCTTAGAGGTGAGACTAGGAACCTTTTATTTACTGTTTATCATTCCACACGTGCATATGAGTTTTTCACTGAATCACATATTCCAGGATCATAGCAGTTATATCATAGAATATAAACTCTTAATTATGAATATGGAAATATAATAATACAAATATTATTACCTCTAGGGTATATTTCCATCCAAGAATATATGACTTATCAAATCCCATAACATTATGCTAAGGGCATCTCCAATCTCTGACCCCCAAAGCGGACACCGGATTTGTCTGCAGACAGGATGACCAGACAAATAATGATTTAATAAGGGCATATTTGTATTATCTCCATTATTGTCCCTTAATAATAAAAATATAATAATGTAGTGTCCGCTTTGGGGCATATTTGTATTATCTCCAAAATATGTGAAAATGGTAAAGCTTAATAATGATATAGGACTTGTCCAACCAAGAATGGATGCATATTATCAGGATGTTCTTGCTCCATTGTTGTCGTCGTATCAAAAAGTGCCGCCATTATTTGAACAATTTTTTGCAACAACACAATGGTCGGTAAAAAATATATGCCATGCAGCCTGAAAAGCAAAGCATATGTATTATATTGGCATTACATTCATTTGATGACGTTAAAATATCGTTCAGTGAAATTTAACTCATTAGAGCATACAAAAAACAGATAGTTCGCATCACATTAGCTCGCTAGTGGTTGGCTCTGGCAAAATCCTTTCCCCGCAAAATGTATGATGTGCCTGACTATTAAATTTTGTTTGACATCCCTATGTTCCATTCTTGTAAGCTACATTGTTATTATTCCTAATGCCTAACCTGACTACTAATGCTGCATAAGATCTACTACTCTAGCAGTATATTGTTGTACAAGAAATAAGCAAAGGTGCAATCAATTGTTCATAAACAAGGCATGTGTAATTCATTAATATAAAAACAATCAAAAAATGACTGCCTAGAGGACACAAATAAGTGGGAAATGTGCACATACTGTTGGGGAATGTAGTAATTTCAAAAATTCTCCTACGCACACACAGGATCATGGTGATGCATAGCAACAAGAGGGGAGAGTGTTGTCCACGTACCCTCGTAGACCGTTAAGCGGAAGCATTATGACAACGCGGTTGATGTAGTCGTACGTCTTCACGATCGACCGATCCTCAGTACCAAACGTACGACACCTCCACGTTCAGCACACGTTCAACTCGGTGACGTCCCACGAACTCACGATCCAGTCGAGCTCGGGGAAGAGTTTCGTCAGCACGACGACGTGGTGAAGATGTTGATGAAGTTACCGCAGTAGGGCTTTGCCTAAACACCGCTACAGTATGACCGAGGTGGATTATGGTGGAGAGGGGCACCGCACACGGCTGGGAGAGATCTTTGTGATCAACTTGTGTGTCTAGAGGTGCCCCTACCCCTGTATATAAAGGATCAAGGGGAGGCCGGCCGGCCCTTGTTGGCGCGCCTAGGAGGAGGAATCCTCCTCCTAGTAGGAGTAGGATTCCTCCCTTTCCTACTCCTACTAGGAGGGGGAAAGGCAGGGAGAGAAAGAGAAGGAAAGGGGGGCGCCACCCCCCTTCTCCTAGTCCAATTCGGACAGGGGGAAGGGTACGCGCTGCCTGCCATAGGCTGGCCCCTCTCTCTTTCCCTTATGGCCCAACATGGCCCATTAGCCCCCGGGGGGTTCCGGTAACCCCTCCGGTACTCTGGTAAAATCCCGATTTCACCCGGATCTATTCCGATGTCCAAATGTAGGCTTCCAATATATCAATCTTTATGTATCTACCATTTTGAGGCTCCTCGTCATGTCCATGATCAAATCCGGGACTCCGAACTACCTTCGGTACATCAAAACATATAAACTCATAAAACCGATCGTCACAAAACTTTAAGCGTGCGGACCCTACGGGTTCGAGAACTATGTATACATGGCCGAGACACGTCTCCGGTCAATAACCAATGGTGGAACCTGGATGCTCATATTGGTTCCTACATATTCTACGAAGATCTTTATCGGTCAAACCGCACAACACTATACGTTGTTCTCTTTGTCATCGGTATGTTACTTGCCCAAGATTTGATCGTCGATATCCCAATACCTAGTTCAATCTTGTTACCGGCAAGTCTCTTTACTCGTTCCATAATACATCATCCCGTAACTAACTCATTAGTTATCATGCTTGCAAGGCTTATAGTGATGTGTATTACCGAGAGGGCCCAGAGATACCTCTCCGACAATCGGAGTGACAAATCCTAATCTTGATCTATGCCAACTCAACAAGTACCATCAGAGACACCTGTAGAGCACCTTTATAATCACCCAGTCATGTTGTGACATTTGGTAGCACACAAAGTGTTCCTCTGGTATTCGGGAGTTGCATAATCTCATAGTCATAAGAACATGTATAAGTCATGAAGAAAGCAATAGCAGTAAACAAACGATCAAGTGCTAAGCTAACAAAATGGGTCAAGTCAATCACATCATTCTACTAATGATGTGATCCCATTGATCAAATAACAACTCATGTCTATGGTTAGGAAACTTAACCGTCTTTGATCAATGAGCTAGTCAAGTAGAGGCATACTAGTGACACTATGTTTGTCTATGTATTCACACATGTATTATGTTTCTGGTTAATACAATTCTAGCATGAATAATAAACATTTATCATGAAATAAGGAAATAAATAATAACTTTATTACTGCCTCTAGGGCATATTTCCTTCAGTCTCCCACTTGCACTAGAGTCAATAGTCTAGATTACACAGTAATGATTTTAACACCCATGGAGCCTTGGTGCTGATCATGTTTTGCTCGTGGAAGAGTCTTAGTCAATGGGTCTGCAACATTCAAATCCGTATGTATCTTGCATATCTCTATGTCTCCCACCTAGACTTGATCCCGGATGGAGTTGAAGCGTTTCTTGATGTGCTTGGTTCTCTTGTGAAATCTGGATTCCTTTGCCAAGGCAATTGCACCTGTATTGTCACAAAAGATTTTCATTGGACTTGATGCACTAGGTATGACACCTAGATCGGATATGAACTCCTTCATCCAGACTCCTTCATTCGCTGCTTCCGAATAAGCAATGTACTCCGCTTCACATGTAGATCCCGCCACGACGCTCTGTTTAGAACTGTTGACAGCTCCACCGTTTAATATAAACATGTATCTGGTTTGCAATTTAGAATCGTCTGGATCAGTGTCAAAGCTTGCATCCATGTAACCATTTACGATGAGCTCTTTGTCACCTCCATAAACGAGAAACATATCCTTGGTCCTTTTCAGGTACTTAAGGATGTTCTTGACCACTGTCTAGTGATCCACTCCTGGATTACTTTGGTACCTCCCTGCTAGGCTAATAGCAAGGCACACATCAGGTCTGGTACACAATATTGCATACATGATAGAGCCTATGGCTGAAGCATAGGGAACACTTTTCATTTTCTCTCTATCTTCTGCAGTGGTCGGGCATTGAGTCTTACTCAACTTCACACCTTGTAATCCAGGTAAGAACCCTTTCTTAGCTTGATCCATTTTTAACTTCTTCAAAACTTTATCAAGGTATGTGCTCTGTGAAAGTCAAATTAAGCGTCTTGATCTACCTCTATAGATCTTGATGCCCAATATATAAGCAGCTTCACCGAGGTCTTTCATTGAAAAACTCTTATTCAAGTATCCTTTTATGCTATCCAGAAATTCTATATCATTTCCAATCAACAATATGTCATCCACATATAATATTAGAAATGCTACAGAGCTCCCACTCACTTTTTTGTAAATACAGGCTTCTCCAAAAGTCTGTATAAAACCATATGCTTTGATCACACTATCAAAACGTTTATTCCAACTCCGAGAGGCTTGCACCAGTCCATAAATGGATCGCTGGAGCCTGCACACTTTGTTAGCCCCATTTGGATCGATAAAACCTTTGGGTTGCATCATATACAACTCTTCTTCCAGAAATCCATTCAGGAATGCAGACTTTACACCCATTTGCCAAATTTCATAATCATAAAATGCTGCAATAGTTAACATGATTCGGACGGACTTAAGCATCGCTACGGGTGAGAAGGTCTCATCTTAGTCAACTCCTTGAACTTGTCGAAAACCTTTTGCAACAAGTCGAGCTTTGTAGACAGTAACATTACCGTCATCGTCTGTCTTCTTCTTGAAGATCCATTTTTTCTCAATGGCTTGTCGATCATCGGGCAAGTCAACCAAAGTCCACACTTTGTTCTCATACATGGATCCCATCTCATATTTCATGGCCTCAAGCCATTTTGCAGAATCTGGGCTCATCATCGCTTCCTCATAGTTCGTAGGTTCGTCATGGTCAAGTAACATGACCTCCAGAACTAGATTACCATACCACTCTGGTGTGGATCTTGCTCTGGTTGACCTACGAGGTTCGGTAGTAACTTGATCTGAAGTTTCATGATCATCATCATTAGCTTCCTCACTAACTGGTGTAGATGTCACAGAAACCGGTTTCTGTGATGAACTATTTTCCAATAAAGGAGTAGGTATAGTTACCTCATCAAGTTCTACTTTCCTCGCACTCACTTCTTTTGAGAGAAACTCCTTCTCTTGAAAGGATCCATTCTTAGCAACGGATATTTTGCCTTCGGATCTATGATAGAAGGTGTATCCAATAGTTTCCTTTGGGTATCCTATGAAGACACATTTCTCCGATTTGGGTTCGAGCTTATCAGGTTGAAGCTTTTTCACATAAGCATCTAAGCCCCAAACTTTAATAAACGACAACTTTGGTTTCTTGCCAAACCATAGTTCATAAGGCGTCATCTCAACGGATTTTTATGGTGCCCTATTTAACGTGAATGCATACGTTCTAAAGCATAACCCCAAAATAATAGGGGTAAATCAGTAAGGGACATCATAGATCACACCATATCTAGTAAAGTACGATTACGATGTTGGGTCACACCATTACGCTGTGGTGTTCCGGGTGGCGTGAGTTGCGAAACTATTCTGCATTGTTTCAAATGTATGCCAAACTCGTAACTCAAATATTCTCCTCCGTGATCAGATCGTAGAAACTTTATTTTCTTATTACGTTGATTTTCCACTTCACTCTGAAATTCTTTGAACTTTTCAAACATTTCAGATTTATGTTTCATTAAGTAGATATACCCATATCTGCTTAAATCATCTGTGAAGGTGAGAAAATAACGATACCCGCCGCGAGCCTCAATATACATCAGACCACGTACATCAGTATGTATGATTTCCAACAAATCTATTGCTCGCTCCATAGTTCCGGAGAACGGCGTTTTAGTCATCTTGCCCATAAGGCATGGTTCGCAAGTACCAAGTGATTCATAATCAAGTGATTCTAAAAGTCCATCAGTATGGAGTTTCTTCATGCGCTTTATACCAATATGACCCAAACGGCAGTGCCACAAATAAGTTGCACTATCATTACCAACTCTGCATCTTTTGGCTTCAACATTATGAATATGTGTATCACTACTATTGAGATTCAGCAAGAATAGACCACTCTTTAAGGGTGCATGACCATAAAAGATATTACTCATATAAATAGAACAACCATTATTCTTAGATTTAAATGAATAACCGTCTCGCATCAAACAAGATCCAGATATAATGTTCATGCTTAAGGCTGGCACCAAATAACAATTATTTAGGTCTAAAACTAATTCCGAAGGTAGATGTAGAGGTAGCGTGCCGACGGCGATCACATCGACTTTGGAACCATTTCCCACGTGCATCATCACCTCGTCCTTAACCAGTCTTCGCTTAATCCGTAGTCCCTGTTTCGACTTGCAAATATTAGCAACAAAACCAGTATCAAATACCCAGGTGCTACTGCAAGCTCTAGTAAGGTACACATCAATAACATGTATATCACATATACCTTTGTTCACCTTGTCATCCTTCTTCTCCGCCAAATACTTGGGGCAGTTCCGCTTCCAGTGACCAGTCCCTTTGCAGTAGAAGCACTCAGTCTCAGGCTTAGGTCCAGACTTGATCTTCTTCACTTGAGCAGCAACTTGCTTGTTGTTCTTCTTGAAGTTCCCCTTCTTCCCTTTACCCTTTTTCTTGAAACTGGTGGTCTTGTTGACCATCAACACTTGATGCTCCTTCTTGATTTCTACCTCCGCAGCCTTTAGCATTGCAAAGAGCTCGGGAATTGTCTTATCCATCCCTTGCATATTATAGTTCATCACGAAGCTTTTGTAGCTTGGTGGCAGTGATTGAAGAACTCTGTCAATGACACTATCAACAGGAAGATTAACTCCCAGTTGAGTCAAGTGATTATGATACCCAGACATTTTGAGTATATGCTCACTGACATAACTATTCTTCTCCATCTTGCAGCTTTAGAACTTATTGGAGACTTCATATCTCTCAATCCGGGCATTTGCTTGAAATATTAACTTCAACTCCTGGAACATCTCATATGCTCCATGACGTTCAAAACATTGTTGAAGTCTCGGTTCTAAGCCGTAAAGCATGGCACACTGAACTATCAGGTAGTCATCAGCTTTGCTCTGCCAGACATTCATAATATCTGGTGTTGCTCCTGCAGCAGGTTTGGCACTTAGCGGTGCTTCCAGGATGCAATTCTTCCATGCAGCAATGAGGATAATCTCAAGTTACGGACCCAGTCCGTGTAATTGCTACCATCATCTTTCAACTTTGCTTTCTCAAGGAACACATTAAAATTCAACGGAACAACAGTATGGACCATCTATCTACAACAACATAGATAAGCAAAATACTATCAGGTACTAAGTTTATGATAAATTTAAGTTCAACTAGCAAAAGAGCCCGTGCGTTGCAACGGGAGAGAAAACATAACACACGCTCCTAACTTAACTACCATCACTCAATACCACAATAGGTCCACATCCTTTATTTTTGCGAGGCATCATATTTGTGTTGCCGCTTATCCTCCTTCTCACCCTCGCCGGCGATGGCCTCGGTGTTCACACAAAACAACAAAAAACGTGTGTTGAATATGGTTAATCCTAAGGCGTCTCTCTCCTCCCTCTCTCGCTCGCTTTCTCTCACTCTTGCGATGAGAAATCTGTTTTTTCCCCTGCGACATTTTTCAGAGGTATGCATGTGTAGTTATCTATGTTTTCCTTTTCATATATGGTTATAGTGGGTGTTTATTTGCAATCCGGATCGCCGCCGGTATGAAAAAAAATGAATCTTACGCTATAAATTATAAGTTCGCTTCCATAACAATATTTTAAAAATATTTAACAGGTAAAAATAACATCATATTTAGATTCCACACATTTTTCTAATAAAATTTCATATATAATATGTTAAAATCAAAGTTACGGTTTAAAAGATACAGATAATTTAGAAAATCATTTGGTTTGACTCAAATATATTCCAAAATAATATTTAAAAATACTTAAAAGGGAAAAATAATCTCATATTCATATTCTGCATATTTTTCTAATCAAATTTCATATATAACATGTTTAAATCAGAGTTACGGTTTAAAACATATGGATGATTTTGAAAAGCATTTGTTTGACTTAAATATGATCCACGGATGAATTACCTAAAACATCAGGTTTTTTTTGAAAAATGTAAAATAACGGTTCAGGTGTGACTTAAATCCGGACGGCGGGTTGATTTCAAGAAAAGACAGGGATGTTTGTGTAAAATACGAAAATAACGATTCGTTCTAACTTAAAACAGGGCCGCGGGTTGAATTCTCTGAAATAGAGGGACTTTTGAAAAATGCTATGACGGACGAAAGAAACCCAATTTGCTTTATTATTAGGTAAATATTAATCATATTACTTAAGAACTCCCACTTAGATAGACATCCCTCTAATCATCTAAGTGACCACGTGATCCATATCAACTAAACCATAACCGATCATCACGTGAAATGGAGTAGTTTTCAATGGTGAACATCACTATGTTGATCATATATACTATATGATTCACGCTCGACATTGTAGTCTCAGTGTTCCGAGGCCATATCTGCATATGCTAGGCTCGTCGAGTTTAACCCAAATATTCTACGTGTGCAAAACTGGCTTGCACCCGTTGTAGATGGACGTAGAGCTTATCACACCCGATCATCACGTGGTGTCTCGGCACGACAAACTTTGGCAACGATGCATACTCAGGGAGAACACTTTTATCTTGATAGTGAGAGATCATCTTATAATGCTACCATCAAAGAAAGCATAATAAGATGCATAGAGGATAAACATCACATGCAATCAATATAAGTGATATGATATAGCCATCATCATCTTGTGCTTGTGATCTCCATCTCCGAAGCACCATCATGATCACCATCATCACCGGCACGACACCTTGATCGCCATCATAGCATAGTTGTCGTCTCGCCAACTATTGCTTCTACGACTATCGCTATCGCTTGGTGATAAAGTAAAGCAATTATAGGGCGATTGCATTGCATACAATAAAGCGACAACCATATGGCTCCTGCCAGTTGCCGATAACTCCGTTACAAAACATGATCATCTCATACAATAAATATAGCATCATGTCTTGACCATATCACATCACAACATGCCCTGCAAAAACAAGTTAGACATCCTCTACTTTGTTGTTGCAAGTTTTACGTGGCTGCTACGGGCTGAGCAAGAACCATTCTTACCTACGCATCAAAACCACAACGATAGTTCGTCAAGTTATTGTTGTTTTAACCTTCTCAAGGACCGGGCGTAGCCACACTCGGTTCAACTAAAGTTGGACAAACTGACACCCGCCAGCCACCTGTGTGTAAAGCACGTCGGTAGAACCAGTCTCGCGTAAGCGTATGTTTAATGTCGGTCCGGGACGCTTCATCCAACAATACAGCCGAACCAAAGTATGACATGCTGGTAAGCAGTATGACTTGTATCGCCCACAACTCACTTGTGTTCTACTCGTGCATATAACATCTACGCATAAAACCTGGCTCTGATGCCACTGTTGGGGAATGAAGTAATTTTGAAAAATTCTCCTACGCAAACACAGGATCATGGTGATGCATAGCAACGATAGGGGAGAGTGTTGTCCACGTACCCTCGTAGACCGTTAAGCGGAAGCGTTATGACAACGTGGTTAATGTAGTCGTACGTCTTCACGATCGACCGATCCTCAGTACCGAACGTACGGCACCTCCGCGTTCAGCACATGTTCAGCTCGGTGACGTCCCACGAACTCACAATCCAGTAGAGCTCGGGGAAGAGTTTCGTCAGCACGACAGCGTGGTGACGATATTGATGAAGTTACCGCAGCAGGGCTTCGCCTAAACACCACTACAGTATGACCGAACTGGATTATGGTGGAGGGGGGCACCGCACAAGGCTGGGAGATCTCTATCTTTGTGAACAACTTGTGTGTCTAGAGGTGCCCCCCTGCCCCTGTATATAAAGGAGCAAGGGGGAGGCCGGCCGGCCCTTGTTGGCGCGCCTAGGAGGAGGAATCCTCCTCCTAGTAGGAGTAGGATTCCTCCCTTTCCTACTCCTACTAGGAGGGGGAAAGGCAGGGAGAGAAAGAGAAGGAAAGGGGGGCGCCACCCCCTTCTCCTAGTCCAATTCGGACAGGGGGAAGGGGGCGCGCTGCGTGCCCTAGGCCAACCCTTCTCTCTTTCCCTTCCGGCCCAACAAGGCCCATTAGCCCCCGGGGGGGGGGGGGGGTTCCGGTAACCCCTCCGGTAGTCCAGTAAAATCCTGATTTCACCCGGAACTATTCCGATGTCCAAATGTAGGATTCCAATATATCAATCTTTATGTCTCGACCATTTCGAGACTCCTCGTCATGTCCGCGATCAAATCCGAGACTCCGAACTACCTTCGGTACATCAAAACATATAAACTCATAAAACCGATCATCACAGAACTTTAAGCGTGCGGACCCTACGGGTTCGAGAACTATGTAGACATGACCAAGACACGTATCTAGTCAATAACCAATAGCGGAACCTGGATGCTCATATTGGTTCCTACATATTCTATGAAGATCTTTATCGGTCAAACCGCACAACACTATACGTTGTTCTTTGTCAGCGGTATGTTACTTGCCCGAGATTCGATCGTCGGTATCCCAGTACCTAGTTCAATCTCGTTACCGCATAGTCTCTTTACTTGTTCCGTAATACATCGTCCCATAACTAACTCATTAGTTATCATGCTTACAAGGCTTATAGTGATGTGTATTACCGAGAGGGCCCAGAGATACCTCTCCGACAATCAGAGTGATAAATCCTAATCTTGATCTATGCCAACTCAACAAGTACCATCGGAGACACCTGTAGAGCACATTTATAATCACCAGTTACGTTGTGACGTTTGGTAGCACACAAAGTGTTCCTCCGTTATTCGGAAGTTGCATAATCTCATAGTCATAAGAACATGTATAAGTCATGAAGAAAGCAATAGCAGTAAACAAACGATCAAGTGCTAAGCTAACGGAATGGGTCAAGTCAATCACATCATTGTCCTAATGATGTGATCCCATTGATCAAATAACAACTCATGTCTATGGTTAGGAAACTTAACCATCTTTGATCAATGAGCTAGTCAAGTAGAGGCATACTAGTGACACTATGTTTGTCTATGTATTCACACATGTATTATGTTTCCGGTTAATACAATTCTAGCATGAATAATAAACATTTATCATGAAATAAGGAAATAAATAATAACTTTATTATTGCCTCTAGGGCATATTTCCTTCACATACTAATTCATCATACACTCAGACTTATCATCATTCATAAAAGAGCCTGATGTCTACTACGCAACTTCTTCTTACTTGTGTTGGGTCTCCAAGCGGAGAGTTTTGTAGGATAGTGGCAAATTTCCCTCAAGTGGATGACATAAGGTTTATCAATCCATGGGAGGCATTGGATGAAGTTGGTCTCCCTCAAAAAACCATGCAACCAAATAACAAAGAGTCTCTTATGTCGCCAACACACCCAATACAATGGTAAATTGTATAGGTGTACTAGTTCGGCAAAGAGATGGTGATACAAGTGTAATATGGATAGTAGATATAGGTTTTTGTAATCTGAAAATATAAACAGCAAGGTAACTAGTAATAAAAGTGAGCAAAAATGGCATTGCAATGCTGGGAAACAAGGCCTAGAGTTCATACTTTCACTAGTGCAAAGTCTCCCAACAATGATAACATAATTGAATCATATAACAATCCCTCAACATGCAACAAAGAATCACTCCAAAGTTTTTATCGGAGAACGTAGGACGAAAACGTGCATCAACCCCTATGCATAGATTACCCCAATGTCACCTCGGGAATCCATGAGTTGAGTGCCAAAACATACATCAAGTGAATCAATAGAACATCCCATTGTCACCACAGATATCCCATCGCAAGACATACATCAAGTGTTCTCAAATCCAATACTCAATCCAACATAACAAAACCTCAAAGAGAAAGACTCAATTCATCAGAAGAAGGTAGAGGGGGAGAAACACCATATATCCGACTATAGTAACAAAGCTCGCAGTACATCAAGATCGTGCCAAATCAACAACACGAGAGAGAGAGAGAGAGAGAGCTAGAGAGAGAGAGATCCAACACATAGCTACTGGTACATACCCTCAACCCCGAGGGTGAACTACTCGCTCCTCATCATGGAGATCACCGGGATGAAGAAGATGGCCTCCGATGTTGATTCCCCCCTCTAGTAGGGTGCCGGAACGGGCTCCCGGTTGGTTTTTCGTGGCTATAGAGGCTTACGGCGGCAGAATTTCCGATATATGTTTCTTTTTGGGGGTTTATATATTTATAGGAATTTTTGGCATCAGAAAGAAGTCAGGGGTTCCTGAGGAGTCTACAAGCCAGGGGGCACGCCCTAGGGGGGCGCCCCCTAGGCTTGTGGTTGCCTCGAGACTCTTCTGGCCCAACTCCAATGCTCCATGCGTCTCTTCTGGTCCATCAAAAATCATCGTACATTCTCAGCTCGTTTGGTCTCCGTTTGATATTCCTTTTCCGTAAAACTCGAAAACAAGGAAACAACGGAAAGTGGCACTGGGCTCTGGGTTAATAAGTTAGTCCCAAAACTAATATAAAATAGCATATTAATGCATATAAAACATCCAAAACAGATAATATAATAGCATGGAACAATAGAAAATTATAGATACGTTGGAGACGTATCAGAGCCACCAGCTTCAGCTCCTTGCCTCCTTATCCCGTAATACACACAAATGTTTTGCAAAAAAAATGATGGAGTAAAGAGATCTTCAGAATATCCATCGACATTAGAGCATCAAAATTCAATATACACCTGAATTAAGAAATCAATAAACGATAAAAAAATGCATTTCCTTCTACTTCATACGGGGTAATCGGGCATTCTTCAGCAATGTTCCAACTACACAGGGAGTCGGTGAATCATTTTCCTCTAAACGGGATGAGTCACTTCAAAATTCTAGTGGGTAACAACTAGTAAGAATAGGTGCTGAAATCCATTGTGCGCTGGGGGGGGGGGGGAGGAGGTAGCCAACGCGAAAGCAAGGAGTCACAATGATGATGAGACTTTGACAATGGTGGCATTTGTATGCACGTAGAGACTATTCATATTTCTTGTATGTTAGGAAGTGAATAAAACAAGTTTAACAAATTTTATGAATCTGAGCACCTCACTCAAACTAAAAGGAGCACATGATTCAACATAGAAAACCTATGAAGGAATACAACACAAAGCTGAGACACCACCTGCGTGAACTGCAAATCGAGTACGTCTTGACCGGTAAACGACCTGCATCAAGAGTCAGTTGTCCAACCATAGGCCCTTGCTACCTCTTGAGCACTGCGTTGGTTTTCCCCAAAGAGGAAGGGATGATGCAACAAAGTAGCGTAAGTATTTCCCTCATTTTTTGAGAACCAAGGTATCAATCCAGTAGGAGGCTACGCGCGAGTCCCTCGTACCTGCACAAAACAAATAAATCCTCACAACCAACACATTAAGGGGTTGTCAATACCAACACGGCCACTTACGAGAGTGAGATCTGATAGATATGATAAGATAACATTTTTGGTATTTTTATGATAAATATGCAAAGTAAAATAAAAGCAAAGTAAAAGCAAAAGGAAATAACTAAGTATTGGTAGATTAATATGATAAAGATAGACCCGGGGGCCATAGGTTTCACTAGTGGCTTCTCTCGAGAGCATAAGTATTCTACGGTGGGTGAACAAATTACTGTTGAGCAATTGACAGAATTGAGCATAGTTAAAAGAATATCTAGGTATGATCATGTATATAGGCATCATGTCCGAGACAAGTAGACTGACTCCTGCCTGCATCTACTACTATTACTCCACTCATCGACCGCTATCCAGCATGCATCTAGAGTATTAAGTTAATGAAAACAGAGTAACGCCTTAAGCAAGATGACATGATGTAGAGGGATAAACTCATGCAATATGATGAAAACCCCATCTTGTTATCCTCGATGGTAACAATACAATACGTGCCTTGCTGCCCCTACTGTCACTGGGAAAGGACACCGCAAGATTGAACCCAAAGCTAAGCACTTCTCCCAGTGCAAGAAAGATCAATCTAGTAGGCCAAACTAAACTGATAATTCAAAGAGACTTGCAAAGATAACCAATCATACATAAAAGAATTCAGAGAAGATTCAAATATTGTTCATAGATAGACTTGATCATAAACCCACAATTCATCGGTCTCAACAAACACACCGCAAAAGAATATTACATCGAATAGATCTCCACAAGAGAGGGGGAGAACATTGTATTGAGATCCAAAAAGAGAGAAGAAGCCATCTAGCTACTAACTATGGACCCGTAGGTCTGAGGTAAACTACTCACACTTCATTGGAGAGGCTATGGTGTTGATGTATAAGCCCTCCGTGATCGATGCCCCCTCCAGCGGAGCTCCGGAACAGGCCCCAAGATGGGATCTCGTGGATACAGAAAGTTGCGGCAGTGGAATTAGGGTTTTGGCTCTGTATCTGATCGTTTGGGGGTACGTAGGTATATATAGGAGGAAGGAGTACGTTGGTGGAGCAACAGGGGGCCCACGAGGGTGGAGGGCACGCCTGGGGGGGTAGGTGCGCCCCCTACCTCGTGGCCTCCTCTTTTGTGTCTTGACGTAGGGTCCAAGTCTCCTGGGTCTTGTTCATTGAGAAAATCACGTCCCCGAAGGTTTCATTCCGTTTGGACTCCGTTTGATATTCTTTTTCTTCGAAACCCTAAAACAGGCAAAAAACATCAATTCTGTGCTGGGCCTCCGGTTAATAGGTTAGTCCCAAAAATAATATAAAAGTGGATAATAAAGCCCAATAATGTCCAAAACAGTAGATAATATAGCATGGAGCAATCAAAAATTATAGATACGTTGGAGACGTATCAAGCATCCCCAAGCTTAATTCCTGCTCGTCCTCGAGTAGGTAAATGATAAAAACAGAATTTTTGATGCGGAGTGCTACTTGGCATAATTTTGGTGTAATTTTTCTTAATTGTGGTATGAATATTCAGATCTGAAAGATTCAAGACAAAAGTTCATATTGACATAAAAATAATAATACTTCAAGCATACTAACTAAGCAATTATGTCTTCTCAAAATAACATGGCCAAAGAAAGTTCATCCCTACAAAATCATATAGTTTAGTTATGCTCCATTTTCATCCCACAAGAATGCTCTCATCATGCACAACCCCGATGACAAGCCAAGCAATTGTTTCATACTTTAGTAATCTCAAACCTATAAACTTTCACGCAATATATGAGCGCGAGCCATGGACATAGCACTATGGGTGGAATAGAATATAATGAGGGGTGTTATGTGGGCTATGGAGAAAGTCTCACATCAACGAGGCTAATCAATGGGCTATGGAGATGCCCATCGATTGATGTTAATGCAAGGGTAGGGATTGCCATGCAATAGATGCACTAGAGCTATAAATGTATGAAAGCTCAACAGAAGAAACTAAGTGGGTGTGCATCCAACTTGCTTGCTCACGAAGACCTAGGGCACTTGAGGAGGCTCATTGCTGGAATATACAAGCCAAGTTCTATAATGAAAAATTCCCACTAGTATATGAAAGTGACAAAACAAGAGACTCTCTATCATGAAGATTAAGGTGCTACTTTGAAGCACAAGTGTGGCAAAGGATAGTAACATTGTCCCTTCTCTCTTTTTCTCTCATTTTTTATTTGGCCTTTCTCTTTTTATGCCCTTTCTCTTTTTTTATAATTCCTCACTTGGGACAATGCTCTAGGAAATGATGATCATCACACTTCTATTTATTTACAACTCAATGATTACAACTTGATACTAGAGCAAAAGATGACTCTATATGAATGCCTCTGGCGGTGTACCGGGATATGCAATGGACCAAGAGTGGCATGTATGAAAGAATTATGAACGGTGGCTTTGCCACAAATACTATGTCAACTACATGATCATGCTAAGCAATATGACAATGATGAATGTGTCATGATGAACGGAATGGTGGAAAGTTGCATGGCAATATATCTCGGAATGGCTATGGAAATGCCATAATAGGTAGGTATGGTGGCTGTTTTGAGGAAGATATAAGGAGGTTTATGTGTGAAAGAGCGTATCATATCACGGGGTTTGGATGCACCGGCGAAGTTTGCGCCAACTCTCAATGTGAGAAAGGGTAATGCACGGTACCGAAGAGGCTAGCAAGGATGGAAGGGTGAGAGTGCATATAATCCATGGACTCAACATTAGTCATAAAGAACTCACATACTTATTGCAAAAATCTACAAGTCATCAAAAACCTCGGTACTACGCGCATGCTCCTAGGGGGATAGATTGGTAGGAAAAGACCATCGCTCATCCCCGACCGCCACTCATAAGGAAGACAATCAAATAACACCTCATGTTTCAAATTTGTTACATAACATTTACCATACGTGCATGCTACGAGACTTGCAAACTTCAACACAAGTATTTCTCAATTTCACAACTACTCAACTAGCATGACTTTGATATTATTACCTCCACATCTCAAAACAATCATCAAACATCAAACTTCTCTTAGTATTCAAAACACTCATAAGGAAATTTTACTAATCTTGAATACCTAGCATATTAGGATTTTAAGCAAATTACCATGCTATTTAAGACTCTCAAAATAATCTAAGTGAAGCATGAGAGATCAATAGTTTCTATAAAACAAATCCGCCACCGTGCTCTAAAAGATATAAGTGAAGTACTAGAGCAAAACTATATAACTCAAAAGATATAAGCGAAGCACATAGAGTATTCTAACAAATTCCGAATGTATGGCTCTCTCAAAAGGTGTGTACAGCAAGGATGATTGTGGTAAACTAAAAAGCAAAGACTCAAATAATACAAGACACTCCAAGCAAAACACATATCATGTGGTGAATAAAAATATAGCTCCAAGTAAAGTTACCGATAGAAGTAGACGAAAGAGGGGATGCCTTCCGGGGAATCCCCAAGCTTTGGCTTTTAGGTGTCCTTAGATTATCTTGGGGGTGCCATGGGCATCCCCAAGCTTAGGCTCTCGCCACTCCTTGTTCCATAATCCATCATATCTTTACCCAAAACTTGAAAACTTCACAACGCAAAACTCAAAGTAGAAAATCTCGTGAGCTCCGTTAGCGAAAGAAAACAAAAGACCACTTCAAGGTACTGTAATGAACTCATTCTTTATTTATATTGGTGTTAAACCTACTGTATTCCAACTTCTCTATGGTTTATAAACTATTTTACTAGCCATAGATTCATCAAAATAAGCAAACAACACACGAAAAACAGAATCTGTCAAAAACAGAACAGTCTGTAGTAATCTGTAGCTAGCGCAAGATCTGGAACCCCAAAAATTCTAAAATAAATTTCTGGACGTGAGGAATTTATCTATTAATCTTCTTCAAAAATAATTAACTAAATATAACTTTCCAAATAAAAATGACAGCAGTTCTCGTGAGCGCTAACGTTTCGGTTTTTTACGGCAAGTTTAACAAGACTTTCCCCAAGTCTTCCCAACGGTTCTACTTTGCACAAACACTAATTAAACACAAAAAACACAACCAAAACAGAGGCTAGATAAATTATTTATCACTAAACAGGAGCAAAAAGCAAGGAATAAAAATAAAATTGGGTTGCCTCCCAACAAGCGCTATCGTTTAACGCCCCTAGCTAGGCATAACAAGCAAGGATAGATCCAGGTATTGCCATCTTTGGTTTTCAACTTTTTAGCAGAATCAAGCTCGAATCCGGAGGGTTCTTTACATTTCCCATGATATTCTGAAATTTTTAGATCTAAAGAATCCAACCGCTTATTGCAAAGAGTAATCAACATATTCATGCGGTGAATATTTCCGCTAACATTCTTAAGAGGTTCAAGAGACTTCTGTAAAAATTTAGTAACTTCATTTTTTTTTTCAAAAACTTGTGTCTCTTCCTGTGTAGGATGAGGTCCCTTTTGTTGAGGCAGTGTACCCACTATACCTTCTATAATTTCAAGCGCAATATGGGGATCGATTTCAATAAAATTGCCTTTGGCAACACAATCCAAGAGTTGTCTATGAGACATATTTAATCCAACATAAAAATTGCAAAGCAAAATTCTCAGGTTTATTTCAGAGGTACAATTATGATAAGACTCAATTATTCTCAACTAGACATCTTTTAAGTTTTCTCCTAGTCTTTGTTTAAAGTGAAAGATTTGTAACTCAGGGGTCAACGGAGAAGATAAGGGACTAGCCATAATGACAAGCAAACGAACTAACGCACAAGCAAACAAAAAGCAAGCGGGCAAAAAGAGGCAAATGGGAAAGAGAAGGAGGATAGAGAGAGAGGGCAAATAAAACGGCAAGGGTGAAGTGGGGGAGAGGAAAACGAGAGGCAAATGGCAAATAATGTAATGCGGGAGATAAGGGTATGTGATGGGTACTTGGTATATTGACTTTTGTGTAGACCTCCCCGGCAACGGCGCCAGAAATCCTTCTTGCTACCTCTTGAGCACTGTGCTGGTTTTCCCCGAAGAGGAAGGGATGATACAACAAAGTAGTGTAAGTATTTCCCTCAGTTTTTGAGAACCAAGGTATCAATTCAGTAGGAGGTTACGCGCGAGTCCCTCGTACCTGTACAAAACAAATACATCCTCGCAACCAACGCGTTAAGGGGTTGTCAATCCCTACACAGCCACTTACGAGAGTGAGATCTGAGAGATATGATAAGCTAATATTTTTGGTATTTTTATGATAAAGATGCAAAGTAAAAGCAAAAGGAAATAACTAAGTATTGGTAGATTAATATGATAGAGATAGACCCGGGGGGCATAGGTTTCACTAGTGGCTTCTCTTGAGAGCATAAGTATTCTACGGTGGGTGAACAAATTACTGTTGAGCAATTGACAGAATTGAGCATAGTTATGAGAATATCTAGGTATGATCATGTATATAGGCATCACGTCCGAGACAAGTAGACCGACTCCTGCCTGCATCTACTACTATTACTCCACTCATCGACCGCTATCCAGCATGCATCTAGAGTATTAAGTTAATGAAAACAGAGTAACACCTTAAGCAAGATGACATGATGTAGAGGGATAAACTCATGCAATATGATGAAAACCCCATCTTGTTATCCTCGATGGTAACAATACAATACGTGCCCTGCTGCCCCTACTGTCACTGGGAAAGGACACCGCAAGATTGAACCCAAAGCTAAGCACTTCTCCCATTGCAAGAAAGATCAATCCAGTAGGCCAAACCAAACTGATAATTCGAAGAGACTTGCAAAGATAACCAATCATACATAAAAGAATTCAAAGAAGATTCAAATATTGTCCATAGACAGACTTGATCATAAACCCACAATTCATCGGTCTCAACAAACACACCGCAAAAAGAAGATTACATCGAATAGATCTCCACAAGAGAGGGGGAGAACATTGTATTGAGATCCAAAAAGAGAGAAGAAGCCATCTAGCTACTAACTATGTACCCGTAGGTCTGAGGTAAACTACTCACACTTCATCGGAGAGGCTATGGTGTTGATGTAGAAGCCCTCCGTGATCGACGCCCCCTCCGGCGGAGCTCCGGAACAGGCCGCAAGATGGGATCTCGTGGATACAGAAAGTTGCGGCAGTGGAATTAGGGTTTTGGCTCCATATCTGATCGTTTGGGGCTATGTAGGTATATATAGGAGGAAGGAGTACGTCGGTGGAGCAACAGGGGCCCACGAGGGTGGAGGGCGCACCTAGGGGGGGGGGTAGGCGCGCCCCCTACCTCGTGGCCTCCTCTTTTGTGTCTTGACGTAGGGTCGAAGTCTCCTGGGTCTTGTTCGTTGAGAAAATCACGTCCCCGAAGGTTTCATTCCGTTTGGACTCCGTTTGATATTGTTTTTCTTCGAAACCATAAAACAGGCAAAAAACATCAATTCTGGGCTGGGCCTCCGGTTAATAGGTTAGTCCCAAAAATAATATAAAAGTGGATAATAAAGCCCAATAATGTCCAAAACAGTAGATAATATAGCATGGAGCAATCAAAAATTATAGATACGTTGGAGACGTATCAGCCCTTACCATCGCGCTAGTTTACCTTGGTTATAAAGAATAGACGTCGAGTAAAAAGCATTGGGCGTTTAGTGACTCCACGTCATTCATCCCCAAGAAATAGCTTTCTGCTATCATACTAACCCCTTCACTCACTGCTGCGCTCGGGTAGCATTACATGCCCTCCTTGCTCCTTACCTCCTCTTGGATTGTTCAACAGGATCCTAGGTACCTACATGGCCTTAGATCTAAAAGAACACAAGAGACATTTCCATTACAATCGAACACATACAAATAACATTAAATACACAAAGTCATTCCAATGATCCCTTGCACAAATACATTGGGTTGCCAGGCCTTGACTCAACCCATTGCCTTACTGAATTGGTCACACATGGTGATCGAATCGCAAAATTAACTCATTGAATATGACATAAAGATGAGTGATTGATTGATGATATGTCTTACATAGTTGCTGGACGTGATGCATCCATTACAAGTATGACTAACTTGGAGAAGATTGCTATGGCGATGATTGTGGCAGTGGCCATGGATGTGAGATGGAAAATGGCGACAACTAGGGTGGGAAGATCGGTTCGGGTGCTCTGCTTTGCGAATGGTGCTCTCATCATTGAGAATTAGGTGTCGACCCATGTATAGTATATAGTGTCGATGACAAGCACTACCAGCGCTGGTATGAGCACTCATGCTCGTATCGTGCTCCATCTCGCGCTTTGTTGGCCTTGGTGTGCCACATGTAAATGTGGGTCCCTCATGGCTCGTCTCGACTCCTCCCAAAGCTTCCAGTGTTTCTTGTTGCCCAAAAATATCGTGTTAAATCGGCAACGTACTTCACCTTTGTAGATATTGATTTCATGCGAAACAAAAAACAAGCAGAAAACATGAACTGATACTTGGCACTAAATTAATAGGTTAGTCCATAAAATTAATATAAATTGCTATCAAAAGTATATAAAAATGATAATATAGTAGCATGAAACAATATACAATTATATATACTTTTGAAATGTATCAGGGGGTGGCATCTGATACTTCTCAAACGTATTCATAAATTTTTATTGTTTCATGCTATTATATTATCACTTTTATATGTTTTTATATTTTTGTAGACTACCTATTAACTTAGTGCCCAATGCTAGCTCCTGTTTTTTGGTTGTTTTTGGTTCGCAAAAATCATTATCTAGGAAGGTCCAAATACGATGCCAATTTTGGAAGATTTTTCAAGACCGGAAAGAACACTAGAAGCTTTGTGAGACACTGAGGGGACCCAAGATGCTCCCATATGGATGCATGGCATGGCTAGGGGGTGGCCACGCCACGTGTCCATGTGCCCCCTGAGCCACCTTTTGACCTAAGTCCTCCGCCTATAACTCCCATAAATCTCAAAACCTATCGTAAGCAATCCAGCAAAAGTAGCATCGACGCAGGCCAATATTCCAAAGTGATCCCATTTGGAGCCCTATTTAGGAGCTCCACCGGAGGGGAAACCATTGCTGAAGGCTTGTTCATCAACCTTGCTGCCTCCATGATGATATGTGAGTAGTTCCTTTAGGACCTACTGGTCCATAGTAGTAACTAGATGGTTCTCTCTCTCTTGGGTCTTCAATACCATGTTATCTTTTGAGATCAATTCGATGTAATTCTTGTGGTGTGTTTGTGGGATCCGATAAATTGTGAATTTATGATTAGATTGTTCATCAAAATCAATCGATTCTTTTGAAGTTTCTTTGTTGTATAATTAAGTAGCTATATATGTATGCTTTCTGAATTATTAGTCTTTTTGGCCAAGATAGATGGGAAATTCCTTAGAGGGGGTGGTACATAGTAGTGGGTTCAATCTTGCGGTGATTTCTATATCCCAGTGATAGAAAGGGACAAGATACATATTTGTATATTTGCCATTAAAGATAAAACGATGGGGAATTATCTTATTGCTAGATTTCTTCCTGTCCACATTATGCTAGCTTGTTTATTGCATTAAGTAATACGGTCTACTTATCACGGATGTAATGATTATGCCATGAATGATCATAGTTATAAATTGTTGTTTTTCTATTAATTTCTCAACAGTAATTTGTCCACCATACCACTACCAGCTTTCAAGAGATGCCTCTAGTGAAACTATGACCTCCGGGTCCATTCTCCATTAATATTTGCGTTTAAATATTGCTCTTTTATTTTACCTTTACTATTTTGTCGTTTTTCCATACCACTACTAATCACTATTTTCTTTTAATCTTGCAACTAGAAAGACGAGGGGATTGACAACCCCCTTGCCAGGCTGGGAGCAAGCTTTTATTTTATTTGTGTGCAGGTGTTGTTTACCTTGTTAGCTTGTTGACTCCTACTGGTTCAATTAAACCTTGGTTTTAACTGAGGGAAGTACTTTCTGCTGTTGTGCTACATAGCCTTCCTCTTCAGGAAAATCCAACAACTCCTACGGGAGTAGCAACGTCATGTTTTGCTGCAACCGGTAACCATAAAAGATATAACCAGTGAGTGGTTTTACTATAGTGGTGACGGAGTGGAAGTGCCGATGACCTTTTTTGTTGAAACCAACACACCTGTTTTGCACGACCGACGGGCATTTTTGCCGTGACTAGCAACCGAGGTGAGTACATTGTGAGCTCGTCGATGGCTATTGCGATCGGTGATGAGCACCACCGGAGCTGCAACTGCGAGCGCACGCTACTGCATGCACGGGCGAGAAATGTAGGAGGTGACGACAACGGCAGACTGATACATCGCCAATGTATCTATAATTTTTGATTGTTCCACGCTATTATAGTATAAATCATGGATGTTTTATATGCAATCATATATGATTTTTTGGAACTAACCTATTAACTTAGTGCCAAGTGCCAGTTGCTGTTTTTCTGGCTGTTTTTGGTTTTCCAAGAAATCAGTACCAAATGAAGTACAAATGCCATGATACTTTTTGATAATTTTTTCTGGACATAAGAGACACTAGAAGTTTTGGGAGGAAGTCAGAAGACGAAGGGGGTGGCCACGAGCCAACAGGGCACGCCCTGGTGCCTCATGGGCCCTTCATTGCTTCATTTGACCTAATTCGACCTCTATAAATTCTCTAAAATCAGGAAACAACAAAGAGCCATCCAAAACACTTTTTCCACCACCGCAATCTCCTATTCTCGCAAGATCCCATCTAGAGGCCTTTTCCGGTACTCTGCCAGAGGGGGAATTAATCACGGAGGGGCTCTATATCAACCCTGTCGCCCTTCTGATGATGTGTGAGTAGTTCACCATAGAACTACGGGTCCATAGCTTGTAGCTATGTGTTCTTCTCTCTTTTTGATCTCCAATACAATGTTCTCCTCTGTGTTCTTGGAGATCTATTCGATGTAATCCTTTTTTTGTAGTGTCTTCATTGGGATCCGATGAATTGTGGGTTTATGATCAGAATTATCGATGAATATTATTTCAGTCTTCTTTGAACTATTTTATGCATGATTATTATAGCTTTGTATTTCTCTCCGATATATTGATTTGGTTTGGCCAACTAGATTGATTTATCATGCAATGGGAGAGGTGCTTTGTGATGGGTTCGATCTTGGGATGCTCAATCCTAGTGACAAAAGGGGACATGACACATATTTCTATCGTTGCCATTAAGGATAAAACGATGGGGTTTATTCATATTGATTGGATTTACTTTGTCTACATCATGTCATCTTGCTTAAGGTGTTACTCCATTCTTTATGAACTTAATACTCTAGATGTGTGTTGGATAGCGGTCAATGTGTGGAGTGACGGAAATATGGCCTAGAGGAAATAATAAAATTGTTATTTTATATTCCCTTATTCATGATAAAGGTTTATTATTCATGCTAAAATTGTATTGATCGGAAACCTAAATACATGTGTGAATATATAAAAAACACCGTGTCCCTAGTGAGCCTCTACTAGACTAGCTCGTTGATCAAAGATGGTTCAGGTTTCCTAACCATGGATATGAGTTTTCATTTGATAATGGGATCACATCATTAGGAGAATGATGTGATGGACAAGACCCATCTGTTATCTTAGCATTATGATTGTTCAATTTTTATTGCTATTGCTTTCTTCATGTCAAATACATATTCCTTTGACTGTGAGATTATGCAACTCCCGGTACCAGAGGAATGCCTTGTATGATATCAAACATCACAACGTAACTGAGTGATTATAAATATGCTCTACAGGTATCTCCGAAGGTGTTTGTTGAGTTGGCATAGATCGAGATTAGGATTTGTCACTCCGAGTATCGGAGAGGTATCTCCGAGCCCTCTCGATAATACACATCATAAGCTTGCAAGCAAATGACTAAGGAGTTAGTCACAAGGTGATGTATTACGAAATGAGTAAAGAGACTTGCCGGTAACGAGATTGAAATAGGTATGAAGATACCGACGATCAAATCTCGGGCAAGTAACATGCCGATAGACAAAGGAATAACCTATGTTGTCATAACGGTTCGACCGATAAATATCTTCGTAGAATATGGAGGAGCCAATATGAGCATCCAGGTTCCGCTGTTGGTTATTGACCGGAGAGGTGTCTAGGTCATGTCTACATAATTTTCGAACCCGTAGGGTCCGCACGCTTAATGTTCGATGACGATATAATATTTTATGAGTTATGTGATTTGGTGACCGAATGTTGTTCGGAGTGCTGGATGAGATCACAGACATGACGAGGAGTCTCGAAATGGTCGAGAGGTAAATATTAATATATAGGATGATGGTATTCGGACACCGGAAGTGTTCCGGAGGGTACCGGGTACATATCGGGTCACCAGAAGGGGTTCCGGGCACCCCTGGCAAAAGATATGGGCCTTATGGGCCAAGAGGGGAAATGCACCAGCCACTAGGGGCTGGTGCGCCCCCCCATATGGGCCGAACCAGGGGAGAAGGAAAGAAGGGAAGTGAAAGGCTAGGAGGCCCCCCAAGTAGGAGGGGAGCGCCCCTAGCACACACCAGGCAATTGCCTAGCCGTGTGCGGCCCCCCACCGTTTACACCTCTGGTCATATTTTTGTAGTGATTAGGCGAAGCCCTGCGAAGATCACTTCATCATCACCATCACCACGCCATTGTGCCGACGGAACTCATCTACTACCTCGACGTCTTGTTAGATCAAGAAGGCGAGGGATGTCACCAAGCTGAACGTGTGGAGAACTCGGAGGTGTCGTACGTTCGGTACTTGATCGGTCGGAGCTAGAAGAAGTTCGACTACATCAACCACGTTGTTGAATGCTTCCACTTACGGTCTGCGAGGGTACGTAGACACACTCTCCCCCTCGTTCCTATGCATCTCCATGGATAGATCATTGCGTGTGCGTAGAAATTTTCTGTTTTCCATGCAACGATTCCGAACAGTGGCATCATGAGCTAGGTGTATGCGTAGATGATATGCACGACTAGAACACAAAGCGTTGTAGGCGGCCATAGTCATACTGCTTACCGACAACGTCTTATTTTGATTTGGAGGTATTGTGGGATGAAGTGGCCCGGACCAACCTTACATGTCCATGCACATGGGACCGGTTCCACCGATTGACATGCAACTAGTTTTGCATAAAGGTGGCTGGCGGGTGTATGTTTCTCCTACTTTAGTTGAATCAAATTTGATTGCGGCCGGTCCTTGAAGAAGGTTAAAACAACAAACTTGACGAAACACCGTTGTGGTTTTATGCGTAGGTAAGAATGGTTCTTCCTAGAAGCCCGTAGCAGCCACGTAAACCTTGCAACAACAAAGTAGAGGACGTCTAACTTGTTTTTGCAGAGCATGTTGTGATGTGATATGGTCAAGACATGATTTGATATGCGTTATTGTATGAGATGATCATGTTTTGTAAAAGTTAGTGGCAACCGGCAGGAGCCTTATGGTTGTCTCTTTATTGTATGAAATGCATACGCCATGTAATTGCTTTACTTTATCACTATGCGAAGAGATAGTTGTAGAAGCAATAGTTTGCGAGACGACCACGACACAACGATGGAGATCAAGGTGTCGAGCCGATGATGATGGAGATCATGACGATGCTTTGGTGATGGAGATCAAAAGGATGAGATGATGATGGCCATATCATGTCACATATTTTGATTGCATGTGATGTTTATCTTTTATGCATCTTATTTATCTTAGTACGGAGGTATCATTATAAGATGAAACCTTAACTAAATTTCAAGGTAAAAGTGTTCTCCTTGAGTATGCATCGTTGCTATAGTTCCCCGTGTTGAGACACCACGTGATGATTGGGTGTGATAAAATCTATGTTCACATACAACAGGTCCAAGATAGTTTTGCATATGCGGAATACTTGGGTTAAACTTGACGAGCCTAGGATGTACAGACATGGCCTCGGAACACTGGAGACCGAAAGGTCGAACGTGAATCATATAGTAGATATGATCAACATAGAGATGTTCAGCATTGATGACTACCCCATCTCACATGATGATTGAACATGGGTTAGTTGATTTGGATCACGTATCACTTAGATGACTTGAGGGATGTCTATTTAAGTGGGAGTTCTTAAGTAATTTGATTAATTGAACTTAATTTATCATGAACTTAGTCCTAATAGTATTTACATATCTATGTTGTAGATCAATGGCCCGTGCTACCGTTCCCCTGAATTCTAATGCATTCCTAGAGAAAGCTAAGTTGAAAGATGATGGTAGCAACTACACGGACCGGGTCCGTAACTTGATGATTATCCTCATTATTGCATATAAGAATTATGTCCTTGATGCACCACTAGGTGTGCCACCCCCTCCAGCAACTGTGGACATTGTGAATGCCTTGTAGTCGCGTGTTGATGACTACTCAATAGTTCAGTGTGCCATGCTTTACGTCTTATAATCGGGACTTCAAAGATGTTTTGAACGTCATGTAGCATATGAGATGTTCCAGGAGTTGAAGTTAATATTTCAAGCAAATGCCCGAGTTGAGAGATATGAAGTCTCCAACAGGTTCTATAGCCGCAAGATGGAGGAGAACAGTTTTGTCGGTGAACATATACTCAAAATGTCTGGGTATCATAATCACTTAACTTAGATGGGAGTTAATCTTCCAGATGACAGTGTTATTGACATGGTTCTTCGATCACTGCCACCAGCTACAAAGGCTTCGTGATGAACTATAATATGCAAGGGATGGAGAAGACAATTCCCGAGCTCTTCCCAATGCTCAAGGCTGTGGAGGTAGAAATCAAAAAGGAACATCAAGTGTTGATGGTTAACAAGACCACTAGTTTCAAGAAAAAGGGCAAGGGAAAGAAGGGGAACTTCAAGAAGAACGGCAAGCAAGTTCCCACTCCCGGGAAGAAGCCCAAAGCTGGACCCAAGCCTGAAACTGTGTGCTTCTACTGCAAAGGGACTGGTCACTAGAAGCGGAATTGCCCAAGTATTTGGCGGATAAGAAGGATGTGTCGTGGTTCTAAGTTTGACAAGAGAATAGGGGGGTAGGAATGTAGAGGCAAGATCCTAGCTACGGTGAGATTGTGCATGCAAGATGTACGAGTTCAGGCCCTTCACGGAGGAAGTAACAGCCCTACGTCTCGGTGCCCGGAGGCTCGGTTGATTGGATTATGCGTGAAGTTATAGGGGGCGCGAACCATTGTCCTAGAGGAGGGGGTGGCTTATATAGAGTGTGCCAGGACCCCAGCCATCCCCCGTTACATAAGGTTCAATGTACATAAAGATGAGGCGTTACTGGTAACGCCAGTAATAAAGTCATATAACTAATCATTAATGCTGTGGAGTGAATGCCTGTCCGTTGCTATCTGGAGTGACTTTAGACCTTCTATACTCCCAGTGATTCTTGTACGGTCGAGTGATGATATAATAGTCGAATGGAATTGGGATATCCGAGTGGAGATGTTAGTCGAGTGGACGTGTACTCAGGTGATTCTAGTCGGTAGAATGTGTTGTCCTTTGATTGTCTTTGACTATAGGGTAGTGTCCTTGGGAGGGGTGCTTAGATCAGGTCTATTGCCCTACCCTAGGTACACGGAATTGTCAGATGGCAAAGTGAACAAAGGATATTTGATATACATGTTATTGATGTGTACCTTACAAATGCTCATACTAGTGCCTGGGTATTTGATACTGGTTTGGTTACTCATATTTGTAACTCGAAACAGGAGCTACGGATTAAACGAAGATTGGCTAAGGACGAGGTGACGATGCACGTCGGGAATGGTTCCAAGGTCGATGTGATCGCCACTGGCACGCTACCTCTACATCTACCTTCAGTATTAGTTTTAGACCTAAATAATTGTTATTTGCTGCCAGCATTAAGCATGAACATTATATCTGGATCTTGTTTAGTGAAAGATGGTTATTCATTTAAATAAGAGAATAATGGTTGTTCTATTTATATGAGTAATTTATGGTCATGCACCCTTGAAGAGTGGTCTATTTCCGTTGAATCTCGATTGTGGTGATACACATATTCATAATATTGATGCCAAATGATGCAAAGTTGATAATGATAGTGCAACATATTTGTGGGACTGCCGTTTAGGTCATATTGGTGTAAATCACATGAAGAAACGCCATGCAGATGGACTTTTGGAATCACTTGATTATGAATCATTTGATACTAGCGAACCACGCCTCATGAGCAAGTTTACTAAAACTCCATTCTCCGGAACAATGGAGCGAGCTAATGACGTATTGGAAATAATACATACCGATGTATGCAGTCTGATGAGTGTTGAGGCACGCGGTGGGTATCGTTATTTTTTGACCTTCATAGATGATTTGAGCAGATATGGGTATATCTACTTAATGAAACACAAGTCTGAAACATTTGAAAAGTTCAAAGAATTTTAGAGTGAAGTGTAGAATCATCGTAACAAGAAAATAAAGTTTCTACGATCTGATCGCGGAGGCGAATATTTGAGTTACAAGTTTGACCTCATTTAAAACAATGTGGAATAGTTTCACAACTCACGCCACCTAGAACACACATCGTAATGGTGTGTCTGAACATCGTAACAGTGCTTGATTAGATATGGTGCGATCTGTGATGTCTCTTACTGTTTTACCACTATCATTTTGGGGTTATGCATTAGAGACAGCTGCATTCACGTTAAATAGGGCATCGTCTAAATCCGTTGAGATGACATCGTATGAACTATGATTTGGCAAGAAACTTAAGATGTCGTTTCTTAAAGTTTGGGGTTGCGACACTTATGTCAAAAGGCTTCAGCCTAATAAGCTCGAACCCAAATCAGAGAAGTGCGTCTTCATACGATACCCTAGGGAAACAATTGGATACAACTTCTACCACAGATCCGAAGGCAAGAACTTTGTTGCCAAGAATGGAACATTTCTAGAGAAGGAGTTTCTCTCGAAAGAAGTGAGTGGGAGGAAAGTTGAACTTGATGAGGTAATTATACCTTCTCTCAATTTGGAATGTAGCACATTAGAGAAATCCGTTCTTGTGATGCCTACACCAACTAGAGAGGAATCTAATGATGACGATCGTGAATCTTTAGATCAAGTTACTACTGGACCTCGTAGGTCGAATAGAGCATGTTCCACACCAGAGTGGTATGGTAATCCCGTTCTGGAAGTCATGTTACTAGACCATGGCGAACCTACGAACTATGAAGAAGCTATGATAAGCCCATATTCCAATAAATGGCTTGAGGCCAATAAATCTGAGATAAGATCCATGTGTGAGAACAAAGTATGGACTTTGGCTGACTTGCCCGATGATCAGCAAGCCATTGAGAATAAATGGATCTTCAAGAAGAAGACTGACCACTACTGCATGATGCTACTAACGCGACAATATGATTAGAGACCCTTTGATGAAACTATGTGCGATGCAATAATCGCAAACGGTGGTGTAAAAAACCCGTCAAAAAAGGTACAAAACGTTTGCGATGACAGATGCATCAAACACGGTTCCGATTTTAGATGCATGTGCGATGCAGGGCATACAGTTCAGTTTAATGTATTGTTTGCGATGAGGAAGAAGAACAGAAACGGGTAGCCAGATGAAGGTGTGTGCGATATACCGCATACAGTTCACTCGGATTAACTGTTTGTGATGAGGAGGAACAACAGAAACGAGCAGCTAGATAAAGGTGTGTGCGATTGAGGGCATATGTTTTAGAAGGATTAACTGTTTGCGAGTAGGCAACAGAATAGAAACGGTCAGCTAGATCAAAGTGTCTGCAATTGATGGCATACACTTCACACAGATGAACTGTTTGCGATTAGCCACAACAAACAGAAACAGTTAGACAGATCAACGTGTGTGCGCTAGACGGGCACACATTCTAATTAAAAGAAGCATGAACGATGGTAATAACGAGCACGCACGGTTGTTGGAACAACACGTGTGCTGACATTGCCAATTGCGGTGCACCCTATGGTGCAAACACCACGTACGCGGTCGAGAAAGCGTGCCCACGTTACACCGTCCGGGAATAGTGCCGCACTTAGAAATTATAGAACCGTCAATAAATTGTGAGCCTGCGTCCCGTCACATTCCAAATTACTACCATGCTATATTTAATTGCAAACCCGTTCACACCGATCAAAACCTAAATGGTTTGCCACTTAGGAGCGTATAAGTACTCGGTTATAAATACTACTACTCCAAGATGACTGCACATTCCTCCTCAACTCCTCATCCACAAAAACAAACAAGTCATTCATCATCGTACCCTTGCGTCTGCCATGGCCAACGTGAGTTTTGGGTCGAGAGATTGCCACCAGGGAGAGGCGAGGATGGAAGCGAAAGAACGAGAGATGTCCCGCCTCGCCCCGAAAGCAGCCGACATGTCCCGCCGCACGACCGTAGCAGCACAGAGGTCCCGTAGCACCACCGAAGCAGCATGGAGGTCTCGTCGCGCCGTCGATGTAGCAGACTGGTCCGGCCATGCTGCGGAAGCAGTAGAGATGCCCCGCCACACTGCGAATGCAGCAGAGATGTCCTCCCGCGCCGCGGCAGCCTGGAAAAATGTCTCGCGGGTAGGCGAGGACTCTTACAGGCGCATGCATGCCATCATCCATAGCCAGATGGATCAGATCTCCGGCTGGGCGAGGATGCAGGACGACATGAAAGCATCATTTGAATAGGCTACCGGTGTCATCTGGAAACTAAGGGAGAGCAATGCAAAGCTTCGGGTTGAGCGCTACCTGGTGATACGTCTCCAACGTATCTATATTTTTTGATTGTTCCATGCTATATTATATTCTGTTTTGGACATTATTAGGCTTTATTATACACTTTTATATTATTTTTGGGACTAACATATTAACCAGAGGCCTAGCCTAGAATTGCTGTTTTTTTGCCTATTTTAGGGTTTCATAGAAAAAGAATATCAAACGGAGTCCAAACAGAATGAAACCTTCGGGAACGTGATTTTTGGAACGAACATGATCCAAAGGACTTGGACCCTACGTCAAGACATCTACCAGGAGGCCACGAGGTTGGGGGGTGCGCCTACCCTCCCAGGCACGCCCTCCACCCTCATGGGCCCCCTGTTGCTCCACCGACGTACTCCTTCCTCCTATATATACCTACGTACCCCCAAACTACCAGATACGGAGCCAAAACCCTAATTCCACCGCCGTAACTTTCTGTATCCACAAGATCCCATCTTGGGGCCTATTCCGAAGCTCCGTCGGAGGGGGCATCAATCACGGAGGGCTTCTACATCAACACCATAGCCCTTCCGATGAAGTGTGAGTAGTTTACCTCAGACCTTCGGGTCCATAGTTATTAGCTAGATGGCTTCTTCTCTCTTTTTGGATCTCAATACAAAGTTCTCCCCCTCTCTTGTGGAGATCTATCCGATGTAATCTTCTTTTGCGGTGTGTTTGTTGAGACCGATGAATTGTGGGTTTATGATCAATTTATATATGAACAATATTTGAATCTTCTCTGAATTCTTTTATGTATGATTGGTTATCTTTGCAAGTCTCTTCGAATTATCAGTTTGGTTTGGCCTACTAGATTGATCTTTCTGGTAATGGGAGAAGTTCTTACCTTTGGGTTCAATCTTGCGGTGTCCTTTCCAAGTGACAGTAGGGGCAGCAAGGCACGTATTGTATTGTTGCCATCGAGGATAACAAGATGAGGTGTATTTCATATTGCATGAGTTTATCCCTCTACATCATGTCATCTTGCTTAAAGCGTTACTCTGTTCTCTTGAACTTAATACTCTAGATGCATGCTAGATAGCGGTCGATTGTGGAGTAATAGTAGTAGATGCAGGCAAGAGTCGGTCTACTTGTCTCGGACGGTGATGCCTATATACATGATCATACCTAGATATTCTCATAACTATGCTCAATTCTGTCAATTGCTCAACAGTAATTTGTTTACCCACCGTGAATACTTATGCTCTCGAGAGAAGCCACTAGTGAAACCTATGGCCCCCGGGTCTATCTTCCATCATATTAATCTTTCAATACTTAGTTATTTTTATTACCTTTTATTTTACTTTGCATCTTTATCATAAAATACCAAAAATATTATCTTATCATATCTATCAGATCTCACTCTCGTAAGTGATCGTGTAGGGATTGACAACCCCTTATCGCGTTGGTTGCATGGATTTATTTGTTTGTGTAGGTGCGAGGGACTTGTGCGTGGCCTCCTACTGGATTGATACCTTGGTTCTCAAATACTGAGGGAAATACTCGCGCTACTTTGCTGCACCACCCTTTCCTCTTCAAGGCAAGTGCTCAAGAGGTTGCAAGAAGGATTTCTGGTGCCGTTGCCGGGGAGGTCTACGCAAAAGTCAACATACCAAGTACCCATCAGAACCCTCATCTCCCGCATTACATTATTTGCCATTTGCCTCTCGTTTTCCTCTCCCCCACTTCACCCTTACCGTTTTATTCGCCCTCTCTCTCTATCCTCCCTCTCTTTCTCTATTTGCCTCTTTTTGCCCGTTTCTTGTTTGCTTGTGTGTTGGATTGCTTGCTTGTCATGATGGCTCAAGATAACACTAAATTGTGTGACTTTACCAATACCAACAACAATGATTTTATTAGCACTCCGATTGCTCCTCTTACCGATGCTGAATCTTGTAAAATTAATGTTGCCTTGCTGAATCTTGTCATGAAAGATCCATTTTCCGGCCTTCCTAGTAAAGATGCTGCTACACATCTAAATAGCTTCATTGATTTGTGTGATATGCAAAAGAAGAAAGATGTGGATAATGATATTGTTAAATTGAAGCTATTTCCTTTTTCACTTAGAGATCATGCTAAAGATTGGTTTTCGTCTTTGCCTAAAAATAGTATTGATTCGTGGAATAAGTGCAAAGATGCTTTTATCTCTAAGTATTTTCCTCCCGCTAAGATCATCTGTCAGGATCCCGATTCCAAGTCACATCGATCTAGCCGGTAACACCTCATATCACTTTGTGGCCTCACGCACGGTATTCCCACGGGTGTCGCCTTACCATGGCCCGGGACCGTATGCGCCTTTTGGCTCACGTATATGATAGTGTCGCTAGCATCCATATGACAGAGAACCCGGGCCGACATGGCTAGTCGTGAACCCAAAGCGGCACCAACCTATGGGGACAGTCATACATGAATCATATCGAGCATGTCGGTCAGCAGCGTGTGAATCCGGGCTGTAGCACTGGGCTAATAGGACTCCGGGAACCCGGGCTGTAGCAGGCTAGGCAGGACTCCGGATGTCACCGCGTGACATTTCCCCGAAGGGACAGACACAGGAACGAAGTGAAACACATGCCGGCCAGTCAAGTGTCCTGAGCAGTAGTACTGGGCTAGCAGGACTCCGGTGAACCGGGCTGTAGCGGACTGCTATGGCTCATGGAAGCACTAGACTACATTTCCCCATAAGAGAGGCTGCCAAGGATAAACAACTAGATTGTCGGATCCCACACATACCAAGCATTTCAATCATACACACAATATGCTCGATATGTGTAAATACAACATGGCATCACAACATAACTCTGCGACTCAAGTATTTATACACTAGGCTCCGAGGAGCGAGATATTACAAACATGGGTCTCATGACCCATCAATCATAGCATACAAATCAAAGCACATGCGGAAGCTTAACATGTTTGAGTACATACATCTACAAATGAAAAAGGCTAAGAAGCCTGACTATCTACCAGATGCTGCCGAGGGCACAAGATCGTAGCTGAGGTATCAAGCTAAACGTCGAAGTCCACGTGGAACTACTAGCGAGACTGAAGTCTCTCTGCAAAACATAAATTAAGCAAACGTGAGTACAAAAGTACTCAGCAAGACTTATATCAGAACTAGCTACATATGCATCGCCATCAACAAAGGGATGGTGGGGTTTAACTGCAGCAAGCCAACTCTGACTCAGTGGCTAACCTGAACTACGATTGCAAGCAACTCTTTTGAGGTGGCGCACACGAGTCCACATATTCACCAATCAATACACCACTATCGATCCTCTCCCGTCTACCTACGAGAACGCCATCCATAGCACTCACACTTATCTTGCACATTTTAGAGTATCCACTTTCACTTGTCTATGAACTGTTATAGGTAACCCAGAAGTCCTTTACCACGGACGCGGCTATTCGAATAGTTTTATACCCTGCAGGGGTGTACTTCGTCACACATGTTTCCACCACTTAGCGTCTGCACATGACATGTGCTCGGCAGACTTCAAGCGAAAGCCGACATGGGTGTAGACCACGACCTGACTAACCGCACAAGTCTCTAGTCCAGGTTTATCGCCTATTCGGGTTCCATCCGCGAGGAGATCCGGCCGGAGTTTCGCTCACAGCCCCAAACGATGTGTGCAGGGTTCCTGAGACACCAAACGGGCACCCAATACACCGTGCCACGGTGTATCTACCGCATCATAGCCCACCCCTAGGGTCAGCGCTACGCACGTCCGCCAACACATATCCTATAAACACCAGAAACTAGTTTCAACTCTTGGACAGAGGACAAGAGGGGTCAGTAAGTCGAGCAGGGTCATATTTCAGGGCCCAATGTGTGGTAGTAGCTGTTTCATGGATCACAAACACAGAACTCAGTTCCTGAGAACGGTTTCAATGAGACAACCCACCATGTACTCCTACATGGCCTCTCACCGCTACCTTTACCAAATCGTGTTCACACACTTAGCTCACACACAGTAGGACATATTCACAACTTTCCAATTCATTCCCGATGAATCAGACCTGACACAACTCTAAGCAATAGCAGGCATGACAAGCAAACATGAATGAGGAGGCACATCAGGGCTCAAACAACTCCTACTCATGCTAGTGGGTTTCATCTATTTACTATGGCAATGACAAGTCATGTAAAGGAAAGGGGTTCAACTACCGCAACATGTAACAGTTGAATCGTTGTTGTCCTAATGCAGTAAAAAGAGAGCAGGAGCGAGAGAGTGGGTTTGTATCGGAATGAACAAGGGGGTTTTGCTTGCCTGGCACTTTTGAAGATAATATAGTTCTTCATCAGTGTCATCGATCACGTCGTCGGAAACATCATCGACTGAGAGGGGACGGTTACCGGCAAACAGAGAAGGACACAATCAATGCAATGCAACAATATGATGCATGAATGTGACATGTCAATATGATGTTGATTGGCCTAATGCAACTGGCAACAAGTTAAATGGAGTTGGTTTGAACACTAGGTTCAAATTCAAACTCCATATGTGCTTTCTTAAATACCATTTAATTGAATTGTCCTAAATAGAGGATATAAGTTGCTCTAACATGCATGAAAATGCCGTAAACAGATTCTTTGGATTTTTATGATCATTTTCCATATATAATTTATTTCATTTGGAGTTACGGTTTAATTTCTATGAATTTTGGAAGTTTTGGGCATTTTCTAGAATTTCTGAATTATTTTAAATCCAGAAAATCATTAATTGCGTCATGCTGGCGTCAGCAGGTCAACAGGGCTACCCCGGGTCAAACCTGACGTGTGGGGTCCACATGTTAGTGACACAGGGCTGGTTAGTGTCACTGACTGGCGGGCCTGGTCAACGGCCACGTCAGCAGAGTTAATGCTGACTGGTGGGTCCCACTGTTTATGAACTAAACTAAACAGAAAATAAAACTAACCTAAACAGATACAGGGGCCCACATGGCAGTGGCTCCACGGGTTAGTTAGAGCATCATTAGTGGCTAATGACTTGCCATGTCAGCACTGCCGGCGATTAGTCGCCGTCGACCTCAAGTCGCGGCGGAGCCCGCACGGCAGGCCACGGGATGGCAGGCAAGGGCACCAGGAGGAAGCCCAGGCCCGTGCGCGTCTAGGGGAGGCCACGGGGCCGTCGGGGATGGCCTATTGCGACGGCGGCGGTCGGAGCTCGGTGATGTGCGCGGGTGGTGTTGCAGGGTGCAAGCGGGCAAGGGGAGGCGCTAGCGAGGCTCAGCACGGGGCGGCAAACATGTTACGCAACACGGGATGACCAAATGGTCGCCGGAGCGATGCCGGTGACAAGCTCGAGCGGAGGCGAGCTTTGGCCATGGTGGAACTACGGCCTAGAGGGTTCGAACGCGTGTGATAGAAGAGGGGTTCGAAGCAGGGGCTCACGGCGAGTGCAGCGGTGGCCTCGGCGTGTTCGGAGAAGCACCGGAGCGAACGGGCGGCGAGAGGATCTCCAGCGGCCCGAGGAGGAAGACGATGGCGGGATGACGATGCAGAGTTTCCGGTGAAGCGTGGCTGGACGGAGAGGACGAGGGAGGCGTGGCGATGCTCGTGGACATGTCGGAGAGGCTCGGGGATGGCTGTGGCTGCGGCTATGGCGAACGGCGGCGACGGGCGCGCTCGGGTGTGGCGCGGGAGAGAGCCGAGGAGGGGGGAAGAAACACGGGAGAGAGTGAGGGAGGTCCAGGGGGTGCATGGCGTCGCGAGGGAGGTCCAGGGCGACGAGGGAGCACACAGGCAGGGTGGAGGTGGCTGGCGTGTGGTTGCGCGCGCAAGGCACGCACCTCTGCCTACTGGCGCGAGGAGGGAGGCGACATGAGGTGCTAGGTGGGCTGGGGCAGTGAGCTGGGCCGGCTACAGGTAGGTGGGCCAGGTTATTCTTCTCTCTCTCTCTCTCTTATTTCTGTTTCACCTTTTCTATTACTTTTATTCTGTTTTGAATTAGTAAAAATACTAATTCATTTTGAAAAATCTTGAAAATGATTGTGGAATATGTTTGGGTTATTTCCAACAACCTTAAAATACTTTCAAGATTATCTGGACGTTTAAAATTATTTAAAGGATTTAAATTTCCAAATGCAAATACTTATGATTTAATTCAAAAATACATAAATGACCTAGAAAGGTGTGCACCATTTTTGTCAGAGGTTCTAGACCGATTCAAAAATGATGAACTTTTCTAAAGAGCATTCCAGGTTCTTGAAAATGTTTTTAAGTTGAACCTATTTGATTTAATTTTGGTGCTAGGGTTTGTCATCCCCATTCAGCTTTAATTGAAAAATAAACATGATGCATGGATGCTTTAAGGAAACTAATGTCAGGCAAATTCTAGGGCTGTGACAACTCACCCCTACTAAATAGGAATCTCGTCCCGAGATTCAAGTCGTGAGGTAAGAAGACAAAGAGGACACAAAGCTTGCACAATCTTCACGATCCAGGTTGCACTTCATAAGAACATTGATTCGATCATCCTCTTTGTCTCGACGTATTGCTCTGAGAACTCCATCCAACATGACAATGAGAAGAAAGGTAAAACTCTAGAAGAGTCGATCTTCTCAAGATCGAGCAACTCAGGATCAACTCATGGAGTGAGACATTGAAACATCTTTGGAGCTGAGAGGAAAAACATGCATCAGGAGGGACAGAAGAAACAATTTGACGAGGTTTTCAAAGTAGTGAGGAAACAATTTCCATGATCCCATAACGGGGCACCTTGGGAGAGGTGACTCGTAAAAATATTCCCTTAAGTGGCAAAAAGAATTACTTTTGATACAGAGATCATTGAAACTCTCTAAACCAGCCTAAGGCAATCACAAACGATCATTTGGCAGAGTTCAAAGGAATGGCATATCCGGATTCGAATGGATGATGTGGACTACCTTGTTGAAGACAACGCGATGGATGATTTTGCTTATCATCAGAAATGGATGGGACCCATGGTAGGACCACTTTTGAAGGTGATCCTGACCAGGAATTACCGAGCAGGGAAGTCCAAGGTTGAATGGCACAATGGCGGTGCAAGCTAGGAACAAAATGCAAATGCTGGGAATGATTCTAGTAACTAGGGAGAAACTCAACAGTAGAGAGTGACTCCACTGTTAGAAAGGTTATGGCATAATCGAAGAAACTGAGAGGAGATCCCAATTACTGCCGACGATAATCCTAGTGCTTGCGCATGCTCTCAAGAACTTGAGCATTCCATAATCATCAAGTTTTACCAATATCCGTGTCAAGGATCCTGGCAACACAACATACTACCATGACGAATAGTGATGGATGATGCAGATGTAAAGGGAGATAACACCTTCTCAGATTTCACCTTAGCGAGGCCAAGGGATCAAAATCTAGATGATCGACCGAGAGACATTTAGAACTCTGCTTCTAATGTTCTCCTTGATGTGCTAGCATAACCCATTTATTGATATGGTTTGGTATCTAGGACATCAAGTAAAAGGTCAGACTTCGGGAACTCAAAAATCCTTAAGGAACTACTACTGGAGTAAATCCTACGAAATCCTTATGGGGAGGTGGCCAACTTTCTCAATCAAGATACTACAATAATAAGTCTTCCGGTTGGGTGTGTTGGCCACAACATCCACTTTACCAGGTTACAGAGAGACCAATATTATAGTCCTTGAGAAATGTTCCAACCATCATATCTGCCTGGGATTCAGATCTGGTTGGTGTCAGGATAATCCAGACTCATCAGGTCTGGAAAGAAAAATGAAAGTTTGCAACACAAATCGACGAGATGATGTTGCGAGATTCTCAGGGGAATGAACTATGATAGTAAGCTCCAAAACATGAGCCGGTTCTGCTACAATCATGTGAACACGCTATCCTAGACAAGCATGGCCACCTGGTAGTCTTACAACAAAACACTACCGAGTTCAGGAGGGAACCATCAACGAGGATATCGAAGTTCTTGCATAAGTCATATGATTAGCTCTTATGGAGAACTTCTTCTCCCTGAACAAGTCAATCAGTGGCTTGGTGTGCTAGGGATACGTATGGAATGAACATGATCAGTCTATCAGACCATAGAATACTTTGCACATGCATGGTTGACTTGGGATGATTCCAGAGGAACAGAAACAAGCTTTCTTGAACTCACGGTGACAACTTTCATCAACACACATGAATTAGAGGAAGTCACTTCTTACCCCAACATATGCTTCATGAACGGGACACGAAGGCATTGCTTACAAGTTTTCAACACTAGGTCGATGTTCAACATGAATCATGGGGGAGACAAAATGTTGTTGATGGGCTCAACAACAACTCATCGGAATTTCCACATAACTGGACTTCCACCATCATGTGAACATGGTGATAGCATTGGTCAGACCAAAAGATGTAATGGTGTATTCTCGAGGGATCAACCATGAGTAAGACAACATTATGAACATCGTTGGTTCTGATTTGACTTGACGATAGCCCATACTCAAGTCAAAGTTTTGACAAGACAATAGATCCAACAACTGATCACGAGGACCAATTGGTGAAGATATCATCTTTCTTCAACACACACAAACACAAAGATATCCCTTTAGAAATATCCAAATTCGGCAAAGCCTTGTATATTCCAACTCTCCAAGTTGTTGTTTAGCTTAACCAACTAGCTCAGGGGTACCCAACACAGATTCTTGGAGAAGGGGTGGTTTATCAGAAACCAACTTGATCACGAACTCAACATAGCGGTCAGGTGTCAACCTGGTAATACTTTCGAGAAGATATTCGAAACATCACGAACCACCAATATGTTACTATGCTCGAGAACAGTCTTGCTTTCGAGGCAAGATGATATTTTCAAATAAGAAAGGGGTTGAATAATCTTAACTCATTGATCGAAGAGTGCACCAGAAATAAGGACTAGGTAGCACGATCAACCTTAGGGTGATGATTCAATAATCAGCACACTAAGAATGATATTAATGTCCATTAACTACCAAGCAGCGGAGTTGCTAGGAGTATTTATTTCACACATCATAGTTCACTTGCCGGCATTCCGGTTGCAACAACACGGGACCGAGGAATGAAAAATGATGGCAAGAAGTATCACTTCATCAAGAATTCATAAGAGATGGTGCAATTCTCACGATATTCTTGACATAAAGTGGGTAATACTTTAGGGTAGAACAGAATCAAAAGCTTGATTGCATTTGATCTGCGGAATACAACTGCTTTGACCCAATCTTAGAAATGGATGAGGTACTAGAGCTTGTTTCTCCTAGTCATTCTGGAATAGAATGGCTTGACGGACCACAAGAATAATAAGCATTGATAGACACATATGCGCAATTACTCCTGACTATCAATTGATAGACGATGGTCGGAATACAAATGAAGAGGGACAACTCAAGAGGACATATATCTTTCTGAGTTGTGGATGCATAGATTAATATGTCGAACCATGTTCAACAGGTTTCTTCCAGATAACCCATGCAGGAAGGTAGAACTGGCAGAATCACAATTATGAATGGAGAACTCCTCACGAGTACTCTGATTGTGATATTTTGGTTCAAAGAACTTCTGCCTTAATGGTTCATGGTATTTGGAAGAAAGAAATACGACGGACCTCGAGTACTGTCGCAAAGGTTACTAATATCCTAAGGGAACTAGCAACACTATCAACATGAGGTAAGTAGGGTGAACCTCGGGTTCAAGAACCCAGAAATAGAACACCTACTAACTAATAACATCACGGGATGCTTTCGAGAATGATGGCCAGAATCATCACATCGGGAACACAAAACATGGCTAGATTACTAGGTGACTCCCTAAAACACCTAGGGTCATAATAATAGCTCCAACATATATGTCGAGGCAACAGAGTACCTCAACTCACCGATTAGTGTGATTAATCTGGCCCAAATGGACATCAGGAACAGGAGGAAGGGGTTTGCAAATGCATCAGACTACTTAGAAACCTGGGATGACTCAGACAACATAACGGCTGTAAATGCTCAGAAAGATTTGAGACATTCACAAGGATTTGCATAGTCACTTAACAACACAATGTCAAGGTTCTGAGGCCAACTAAGAACATACAGAAGTAATACAAACTGAACTGAGACTTCAATCCATCAATCCTACAAGTCTACGGATTAGTACCACATGATCCTGATAGAAAGATGAGAAGGCCTAGTTCTTAATCCCCGTAGAGAAGAAGAGGTTGACTCGGATTAGAAGGGCATAAGGTAAAGGAGTAAAAAGAGCCTTACGTTCCCTTCCACAATCAATTCCCTTATATAACTAAAGCATTTCTAGACTCAACTTCGACCAGCTTGGCTTGGTAATCCTACAGGAAGTCAGGCTCTGATACCAAAGCTGTCAGGACCCGATTCCAAGTCACATCGATCTAACCGGTAACACCTCATATCACTTTGCGGCCTCACGCACGGTATTCCCACGGGTGTCGCCTTACCATGGCCCGGGATCGTATGCGCCTTTTGGTTCACGTATATGATAGTGTCGCTAGCATCCATATGACAGAGAACCCGGGCCGACATGGCTAGTCGTGAACCCAAAGCGGCACCAACCTATGGGGACATGCATACATGAATCATATCGAGCATGTCGGTCAGCAGCGTGTGAATCCGGGCTGTAGCACTGGGCTGATAGGACTCTGGGAACCCGGGCTGTAGCAGGCTAGGCAGGACTCCGGATGTCACCGCGTGACATTTCCCCGAAGGGACAAACACAGGAACAAAGTGAAACACATGACGGCCAGTCAAGTATCCTGAGCAGTAGTACTGGGCTAGCAGAACTCCGGTGAACCGGGCTGTAGCGGACTACTATGGCTCATGGAAGCACTAGACTACATTTCCCCATAAGAGAGGCTGCCAAGGATAAACAACTAGATTGTCGGATTCCACACATACCAAGCATTTCAATCATACACACAATATGCTCGATATGTGTAAATACAACATGGCATCACAACATAACTCTACGACTCAAGTATTTATACATTAGGCTCCGAGGAGCGAGATATTACAAACATGAGTCTCATGACCCATCAATCATAGCATACAAATCAAAGCACATGCGGAAGCTTAACATGTCTGAGTACAGACATCTACAAATGAAAAAGGCTAAGAAGCCTGACTATCTACCAGATCCTGCCGAGGGCACAAGATTGTAGCTGAGGTATCAAGCTAAACGTAGAAGTCCACGTGGAACTACTAGTGAGACTGAAGTCTCTCTGCAAAACATAAATTAAGCAAACGTGAGTACAAAAGTACTCAGCAAGACTTATATCAGAACTAGCTACATATGCAGCGGCATCAACAAAGGGATGGTGGGGTTTAACTGCAGCAAGCCAGCTCTGACTCAGTGGCTAACCTGAACTACGACTGCAAGCAACTCTTTTGAGGTGGCGCACACGAGTCCACATATTCACCAATCAATACACCACTATGGATCCGCTCCTGTCTACCTACGAGAATGCCATCCATAGCACTCACGCTTATCTTGCGCATTTTAGAGTATCCACTTTCACTTGTCTATGAACTGTTATAGGCAACCCAGAAGTCCTTTACCGCGGACGTGGCTATTCGAATAGTTTTATATCCTGCAGGGGTGTACTTTGTCACACATGTTTCCACCACTTAGCGTCTGCACACGACATGTGCTCGGCAGACTTCAAGCGAAAGCCGACGTGGGTGTAGACCACAACCCGACTAACCGCACAAGTCTCTAGTCCAGGTTTATCGCCTATTCAGGTTCCATCCGCGAGGAGATCCGGCCGGAGTTTCACTCACAGCCCCAAACGATGTGTGCAGGGTTCCCGAGACACCAAACGGGTGCCCGGTACACCGTGCCACGGTGTATCTACCACATCATAGCCCACCCCTAGGGTCAGCGCTACGCACGGCCACCAACACATATCCTATAAACACCAGAAACTAGTTGCAACTCCTGGACAGAGGACGAGAGGGGTCAGTAAGTCGAGCGGGGTCATATTTCAGGGCCCAATGTGTGGTAGTAGCTGTTTCATGGATCACAAACACAAAACTCAGTTCCTGAGAACGGTTTCAATGAGACAACCCACCATGTACTCCTATATGGCCTCTCACCGCTACCTTTACCAAATCGTGTTCACACACTTAGCTCACACACAGTAGGACATGTTCACAACTTTCCAATTCATTCCCAATGAATCAGACCTGACACAACTCTAAGCAATAGTAGACATGACAAGCAAACATGAATGAGTAGGCACATCAGGGATCAAACAACTCCTACTCATGCTAGTGGGTTTCATCTATTTACTATGGCAATGACAGGTCATGCAAAGGAAAGGGGTTGAACTACCGCAGCATGTAACAGTTGAATCGTTGTTGTCCTAATGCAGTAAAAGAGAGCAGGAGCGAGAGAGTGGGTTTGTATCGGAATGAACAAGGGGGTTTTGCTTGCCTGGCACTTCTGAAGATAATATAGTTCTTCATCAGTGTCATCGATCACGTCATCGGAAACATCATTGACTGAGAGGGGACGGTTACCGGCAAACAGAGAAGGACACAATCAATGCAATGCAACAATATGATGCATGAATGTGACATGGCAATATGCTGTTGATTGGCCTAATGCAACTAGCAACAAGTTAAATGGAGTTGGTTTGAACACTAGGTTCAAATTCAAACTCCATATGTGCTTTCTTAAATACCATTTAATTGAATTGTCCTAAATAGAGGATATAAGTTGCTCTAACATGCATGAAAATGCCATAAACAGATTCTTTGGATTTTCTGATCATTTTTCATATATAATTTATTTCATTTGGAGTTACGGTTTAATTTCTATGAATTTTGGAAGTTTTGGGCATTTTCTTGAATTTCTGAATTATTTTAAATCCAGAAAATGATTAACTGCGTCATGCTGGCATCAGCAGGTCAATAGGGCTACCTCGGGTCAAACCTGACATGTGGGGTCCACACGTCAGTGACACAGGGGTGGTTAGTGTCGCTAACTGGTGGGCCTGGTCAACGGCCAAGTCAGCAGAGTCAATGCTGACGGGTGGGTCCCACTGTTTATGAACTAAACTAAACAGAAAATAAAACTAATCTAAACAAATACAGGGGCCCACATGGCAGTGGCTCTAGGGGTTAGTTAGAGCGTCATTAGTGGCTAATGACTTGCCATGTCAGCACTGCCGGCGATTAGTCACCGGCGACCTCAAGTCGCGGCGGAGCCCGCACAACAGGCCACGGGGATGGCAGGCGAGGGCACCAGGAGGAAGCCCAGGCCCGTGCGCGTCTAGGGAGGCCGCGGGGCCGTCGGGGATGGCCTATTGCGACGGCGGCGGCGAGGTTAGCGGCGGCCGGAGCTCGGTGATGTGCGTGGGTGGCACTGCGGGGTGCAAGCGGGCAAAAGGAGGCGCTAGCGAGGCTCAGCGCGGGGCGGCAAACATGTTACGCAGCACGGGATGACCAAATGGTCGCCGGAGTGATGCCGGCGACAAGCTCGAGCGGAGGCGAGCTTCGGCCATGGTGGAACTACGGCCTAGAGGGTGCGAACGTGTGGGATAGAAGAGGGGTTCGAAGCAGGGGCTCATGTCGAGTGCAGCGGTGGCCTCGGCGTGCTCGGGGAAGCACCGGAGCGAGCGGGGCGGCGAGAGGGATCTCCGGCGGCCCGAGGAGGAAGACGATGGCGGGATGGCCATCCAGATCTTCCGGTGAAGCGTGGCTAGACGGAGAGGACGAGGGAGGCGTGGCGATGCTCGTGGACACGTCGGAGAGGCTCGGGGATGGCTGTGGCTGCGGCTATGGCGAACGGCAGTGACGGGCGCGCTCGGGTGTGGCACGGGAGAGAGTCGAGGAGGGGTGAAGAAACACGGGAGAGAGTGAGGGAGGTCCAGGGGGGTGCGTGGCGTCGCAAGGGAGGTCCAGGGCGACGAGGGAGCACGCAGGCAGGGTGGAGGTGGCCGGCGTGTGGCTGCGCGCGCCAGGCACGCACCCCTGCGTACTGGCGCGAGGAGGGAGGCGACAGGAGGCGCCAGGTGGGCTGGGCCGGCTACAGGTAGGTGGGCCAGGTTATTCTTCTCCCTCTCTCTCTTATTTCTGTTTCAGTTTTTTATTACTTTTATTCTGTTTTGAATTAGTAAAAATACTAATTCATTTTGAAAAATCTTGAAAATGATTGTGGCATATGTTTGGGTTATTTCCAACAACCTTAAAATACTTTCAAGATTATCTGGACATTTAAAATTATTTATAGGATTTAAATGTCCAAATGCAAATACTTATGATTTAATTCAAAAATCCATAAATGACCTAGAAAGGTGTGCACCATTGTTGTCAGAGGGTCTAGACCAATTCAAAAATGATGAACTTTTCTAAAGAGCACTCTAGGTTCTTGAAAATGTTTTTAAGTTGAACCTATTTGATTTAATTTTGGTGCTAGGGTTTGTGATCCCCATTCAACTTTAATTGAAAAATAAACATGATGCATGGATGCTTTAAGGAAACTAATGGCAAGCAAATTCTAGGGCTGTGACATCATCTCTCTTAGAAATGATATTATGAATTTTAAGCAACTTGATCACAAACATGTTGCACAAGCTTGGGAGAGGATGAAATTAATGATACATAATTACACTACGCATGGTTTGAATTTGTGGATGATTGTACAATTTTTTTATGTCGGATTGAATTTTGCTTCTAGAAATATTTTAGATTTGGCCGCGGGAGGCACTTTTATGGAAATCACTTTAGGAGAAGCTACTAAACTCCTAGATAATATCATGGTTAATTATTCTCAATGGCACACTGAAAGATCTACTAATTAGAAAGTGCATGTGATAGAACAAATTAATGTTTTGAGTGGAAAGATGGATGAACTTATGAAATTATTTGCTAATAAAAGTGTTTCTTCTGATCCCAATGGTATGCCTTTGTCTACTTTGATTGAGAATAATAACGAATCTATGGATGTGAATTTTGTTGGTAGGAATAATTTTGGTAACAATGCGCATAGAGGAAACTTTAACCCTAGGCCGTATCCTAGTAATTCCTCTAATAATTTTGGTAATTACTAGAACAATTCTTATGGAAATTATAATAAGATGCCCTCTGATTTTGAATCTAATATTAAAGAATTTATTACTTCGCAAAAGAATTTCAATGCTTTGGTTGAAGAAAAATTGCTGAAGATTGATGAGTTGGCTAGGAACGTTGATAGAATTTCTCTTGATGTTGATTCTTTGAAACTTAGATCTATTCCACCTAAGCATGATATCAATGAGTCTCTCAAAGCCATGAGAATTTCCATTGATGAGTGCAAAGAAAGAACCGCTAGGATGCGTGCTAAGAAAGATTGCTTTATAAAAGCGTGTTCTTCTAGTTTCCATGATAATAAAGATGAAGATCTAAACGTTATTGAAGTGTCCCCTATTAAATCTTTGTTTTGCAATATGAATCTTGATAATGATGGGACTGAATATGATCCACCTATACCTAGACGGCGTTCCAAAAATTTGGAGTCTTTAGATCTTGATGCTAAAATTGTTAAAAGTGGGATTGAAGAAGTCAAAACTTTAAATATTAATGAACCCACTATTTTGGATTTCAAGGAATTTAATTATGATAATTGCTCTTTGATAGATTGTATTTCCTTGTTGCAATCCGTGCTAAATTCTCCTCATGCTTATAGTCAAAATAAAGCTTTCACTAAACATATCGTTGATGCTTTGATGCAATCTTATGAACAAAAACTTGAGTTGGAAGTTTCTATCCCTAGAAAACTTTATGATGAGTGGAACCTACTATTAAAATTAAAATTAAATATCATGAATGCTATGCTTTGTGTGATTTGGGTGCTAGTGTTTCCATGATTCCAAAGACTTTGTGTGATTTGTTAGGTTTCCGTGATTTTGATGATTGCTCCTTAAACTTGCACCTTGCGGATTCCACTATTAAGAAACATATGGGAAGAATTAATGATGTTCTTATTGTTGCAAATAGTAATTATGCGCCCATAGATTTTATTGTTCTTGACATAGATTGCAATCCTTCATGTCCTTTTATTCTTGGTAGACCTTTCCTTAGAACGATTGGTGCAATTATTGATATGAAGGAAGGAAATATTAGATTCCAATTTCCATTAAGGAAAGGGCATGGAACACTTTCCTAGAAAGAAAATTAAATTACCTTATGAATCTATTATGAGATCCACTTATGGATTGCCTACCAAAGATGGCAATACCTAGATCTATCCTTGCTTTTATGCCTAGCTAGGGGCGTTAAACGATAGCGCTTGTTGGGAGGCAACCCAATTTTATTTTTATTCCTTGCTTTTTGCTCCTGTTTAGTAATAAATAATTTATCTACCCTCTGTTTTGGTTGTGTTTTGTTGTCTTTAATTAGTGTTTGTGCCAAGTAGAACCTTTGGGAAAACTTGGGGAAAGTCTTTTTATTCTTGCTGTAAAAAACAGAAATTTTAGCGCTCACGAGAACTGCTTCCATTTTTATTTGGAAAGTGATATTTATTTAATTATTTTTTAAGATGATTAATAGATAAATTACTCACGTCCAGAAATTTATTTTAGAATTTTTGGGGTTCCAGATCTTGTGTTAGCTACAGATTACTACAGACTGTTCTGTTTTTGACAGATTCTGTTTTTCGTGTGTTGTTTGCTTATTTTGATGAATCTATGGCTAGTAAAATAGTTTATAAACCATAGAGAAGTTGGAATACAGTAGGTTTAACACCAATATAAATAAATAATGAGTTCATTACAGTACCTTGAAGTGGTGTTTTGTTTTCTTTCGCTAACGGAGCTCACGAGATTTTCTACTTTAAGTTTTGTGTTGTGAAGTTTTCAAGTTTTGGGTAAAGATTTGATGGATTATGGAACAAGGAGTGACAAGAGCCTAAGCTTGGGGATACCCATGGCACCCCCAAGATAATCTAAGTACACCTAAAAGCCAAAGCTCGGGGATGCCCCGGAAGGCATCCATTGTTTCGTCTACTTCTATCGGTAACTTTACTTGGAGAGCTATATTTTTATTCACCACATGATATGTGTTTTGCTTGGAGCGTCTTGTATTATTTGAGTCTTTGCTTTTTAGTTTACCACAATCATCCTTGCTGTACACACCTTTTTTAGAGAGACACACATGATTCGGAAATTATTAGAATACTCTATGTGCTTCACTTATATCTTTTGAGTTATATAGTTTTTGCTCTAGTACTTCACTTATATCTTTTAGAGCATGGTGGTAGATTTGTTTTATAGAAACCATTGTTATCTCATGCTTCACTTATATTATTTTGAGAGTCCTACAAAACAGCATGGTAATTTGCTTTAATTATTTTAGGCATTCAAGATTAATATTTTTTTCTTATGAGTGTGTTGAATACTATGAGAAGTTTGATACATGATAATTGTTTTGAGATATGGAGATGGTGATATAAGAGTCGTGCTAGTTCAGTAGTTGTGAATTTGAGAAATTCTTGTGTTGAATTTTGTGATTCCCATAGCATGCACGTATGGTGAACTGTTATGTTAGGAAGTCGGAGCATGCTGTATTTATTGATTGTCTTCCTTATGAGTGGCGGTCGGGGACGAGTGATGGTCTTTTCCTACCAATCTATCCCCCTAGGAGCATGCGCATAATACTTTTCTTTGATAACTTGTAGATTTTTGCAATAAGTATATAAGTTCTTTATGACTAAGTTTGAGTCCATGGATCATACGCACTTTTCTTCCTTCCACCATTTCTAGCCTCTCTAATACCGCGCACCTTTCGCCGGTATCATACACCCACCATATACCTTCCTCAAAACAGCCACCATACCTACCTATCATGGCATTTGCATAGCCATTCCGAGATATATTGCCATGCAACTTTCCACCGTTCCGTTTACTATGACACGCTCCATCATTGTCATATTGCTTTGCATGATCATGTAGTTGACATTGTATTTGTGGCAAAGCCACCATTCATAATTCTTTCATACATGTCACTCTTGATTCATTGCATATCCCGGTACACCGCCGGAGGCATTCACATAGAGTCATATTTTGTTCTAAGTATTGAGTTGTAATTGTTGAGTTGTAAGTAAATAAAAGTGTGATGATCATCATTTTTAGAGAATTGTTCCAAGCGAAGAAAGGATGATGGAGACTATGATTCCCCCACAAGTCGGGATGAGACTCCGGACGAAAAAAGAGGAGGCCATAAAAAGAGAGAGGGAAAAGGCCCAAATAAAAAAAATGAGAGAAAAAGAGAGAAGGGACAATGCTACTATCCTTTTACCACACTTGTGCTTCAAAGTAGCACCATGATCTTCATAATAGAGAGTCTCCTCTATTATCACTTTCATATGCTAGTGGGAATTTTTCATTATAGAACTTGGCTTGTATATTCCAATGATGGGCTTCCTCAAAATGCCCTAGGTCTTCGTGAGCAAGCGAGTTGGATGCACACCCACTTAGTTCCTTTTGTTGAGCTTTCATATACTTATAGCTCTAGTGCATCCATTGCATGGCAATCCCTATTCACTCACGTTGATATCTATTGATGGGCATCTCCATAGCCCGTTGTTACGCCTAGTTGATGTGAGACTATCTTCCCTCTTTTTGTCTCCTCCACAACCACCATTCTATTCCACCTAAAGTGCTATGTCCATGGCTCACACTCATGTATTGCGTGAAGATTGAAAAAGTTTGAGAACATTAAATGTATGAAACAATTGCTTGGCTTGTCATCGGGGTTGTGCATGATTTGAATACTTTGTGTGGTGAAGATGGAGCATAGCCACACCATATGATTTTGTAGGGATAACTTTTCTTTGGCCATGTTATTTTGAAGAGACATAATTGCTTAGTTAGTATGCTTGAAGTATTAGTATTTCTATGTCAATATTAAACTTTTGTCTTGAATCTTTCGGATTTGAATATTCATACCACAATTAAGAGAATTACATTGAAATTATGCCAATTAGCATTCCACATCAAAAATTTTGTTTTTATCACTTACTTACTCGAGGACGAGCATGAATTAAGCTTGGGATGCTTGATACGTCTCTAACATATCTATAATTTTTTATTGTTCCATGCTATATTATATTCTATTTTGGACATTATTGGGCTTTATTATACACTTTTATATTATTTTTGGGACTAACCTATTAATCGGAGGCCCAGCCCAGAATTGCTGTTTTTGCCTATTTTAGGGTTTCGCAGAAAAAGAATATCAAATGGAGCCCAAACGGAATGAAACCTTCGGGAACGTGATTTTCGGAACGAACATGATCCAGAGGACTTGGACCCTATGTCAAGACATCAACCAGGAGGCAAAGAGGTAGGGGGGCGCGCCTACCCCCCCAGGCGCGCCCTCCACCCTCGTGGGCCCCCTGTTGCTCCACTGACGTACTCCTTCCTCCTATATATACCTACGTACCCCCAAACTACCAGATATAGAGCTGAAACCCTAATTCCACCGTCGTAACTTTCTGTATCCACGAGATCCCATCTTGGGACCTGTTCCGGAGCTCTATCGGAGGGGGCATCGATCACGGAGGGCTTCTACATCAACACCATAGCCCTTCCGATGAAGTGTGAGTAGTTTACCTCAGACCTTCGGGTCCATAGTTATTAGCTAGATAGCTTCTTCTCTCTTTTTGGATCTCAATACAAAGTTCTCCCCCTCTCTTGTGGAGATCTATTCGATGTAATCTTCTTTTGCGGTGTGTTTGTTGAGACCAATGAATTGTGGGTTTATGATCAAGTTTATGTATGAACAGTATTTGAATCTTCTTTGAATTCTTTTATGTATGATTGGTTATCTTTGCATGTCTCTTTGAATTATCAGTTTGGTTTGGCCTACTAGATTGATCTTTCTTGCAATGGGAGAAGTGCTTAGCTTTGGGTTCAATCGTGTGGTGTCCTTTCCCAGTGACAGTAGGGGCAGCAAGGCATGTATTGTATTGTTGCCATCGAGGATAACAAGATGGGGTTTATTTCATATTGCATGAGTTTATCCCTCTACATCATGTCATCTTGCTTAAAGCGTTACTCTGTTCTCTTGAACTTAATACTCTAGATGCATGTTGGATAGCGGTCGATGTGTGGAGTAATAGTAGTAGATGCAGGCAGGAGTCGGTCTACTTGTCTCGGACGTGATGCCTATATACATGATCATACCTAGATATTCTCATATCTATGCTCAATTCTGTCAATTGCTCAACAGTAATTTGTTTACCCACCGTGAATACTTATGCTCTCGAGAGAAGCCACTAGTGAAACCTATGGCCCCCGGGTCTATCTTCCATCATATTAATCTTTCAATACTTAGTTATTTTTATTACCTTTTATTTTACTTTGCATCTTTATCATAAAAATACCAAAAATATTATCTTATCATATCTATCAGATCTCACTCTCGTAAGTGACCGTGTAGGGATTGACAACCCCTTATCGCGTTGGTTGTGAGGATTTATTTCTTTGTGTAGGTGCGAGGGACTCGTGTGTGGCCTCCTACTGGATTGATACCTTGGTTCTCAAAAACTGATGGAAATACTTACACTACTTTGCTGCACCACCCTTTCCTCTTCAAGGGAAACCAACGCAGGTGCTTAAGAGGTAGCACCTGGTGAGGGCAAAAATCGTCGAAAGTGCAGAGCAGCAGGAGGAGACCACTGCCTTGTTGAAGAGGACCGGCGTCATCGTCGAGAAACTTATGAACGAGAATGCCATGCCGCGCATCAAGCGCAATAGACTGGTGGAGGAATCTGTGGATGCTGTCAAGCAGCATTGAACAAGAAAGAGCTCATCACCGCTTGCCGCGGAGACTAGTTCCCGTGGCCTACTGCAACGCATCAAGAAAGTAGAGATTAGCGAGCCAGATCGTTGTCTTCCTTCTTCTTTTGCCCTTGTGTATTTCGGGCATTGCCGCATGTGGCTTTCTTAATTATGTTCCTAAATATGTAAGACAATTATTATCCACTGTCATTGTCCTTATAAGTCTTGCTATAAGTCGCAGTCGATGCTATATAGGTCCGTCGGATCTTACATCAAGATCCGTGCAAAACTTTCTTTTCAGATTTTGACTTTTCTCTCTTAAATCTCAGTCCAGTGGCACATAGCATGTCGTGAAATAGGGGCTCGGGCACCATTAATGGAGATGTTGGGAGGGAGGTGCGCGACGGATAGAGGTCAAAGGGCTCTCCTCCCGATGAGCACGCACAGGGTTCTGATCGCACGCCTCCCGTACTCAAATAGCTACCCCGCATGACACCTCCTAGCCAATAAAAAAGGGATGCGTGGCGGAATGTAATTGGTAATGAGAACGCCCACGATTTCAATAATACTTGTGATTTGTAATGTGACAACACTTGTTCCAAAATGGCTTTGTTGATTGTTAATGTGTGCACCTTCGCAAATCGGCCAAAAATTTACCACAACATGTTGGTGCCATGTCATGACACCATTGCAATTTTCATGATTTTCAGGCGAGTTTTGAATTTCCAGGAATTTAAAAACCAAGTTTCTTAATTTTCCTGGCCGAGCCACAATGCCCAGATGTTTGAATTTCATTCCCATTTCTTGCATGGGACCTATAAATTTACCCAAAGACACACATGTGATTTTTCAACAAACTTCGGTGCACCCGAGCATGTGCTTGTAGTTCAAATTTGAATTATGCACATTAAATGCCTGGAAACTCAACTAATGCATAAAAATTCCAAACGATCCCAGAATAATTCCAAATTTAAACACGAAACTCCTATTTGGTCCAAGCTACCTGTGTAAAAAAATCAAGGCGGGAGGGCAGTGTATGTCGTTTCGCACATGGAGGTGACACGTTCCCTCTCAGAACCATGAGCCTTCTCGAGAGAAGCTCCGGTTTGCTAGAAGCTTATACCAAAGCTTGTCCCAATTCGGCCAAAAAATTTACCACAACATATTGGTGCCATGTCATGACACCATGCCAAGTTTCATGATTTTCAGGCGTGTTTTAGATTTACAGAAATTAAAAAACCAAGTTTCTCAATATTTCCAGCCGAGGCACGATGCCCAGATGTTTGAATTCCATTCCCATTTCTTGCACGGGACCTAGAAATTCACCCAAAGACACACATGTCATTTTTCAGCCAACTTTGGTGCACTGCAGCATGTGCTTGTAGTTCCAATTTGGATTATGCACATTAAATGCCCATAAGTTCAATTAATGTATAAAAAGGCCAAACGAACCCGGAATAATTCCAAAATTTAGCACGGTACTTCTATTTGGTCTAATCTACCTATGTAAAAAAATTAAGGCCGGGGTGTGACTCCCGGATAGTTACGCTACAGTAACCCTCCGCTAATGATGCCACGTCACCTCGATTACTATGGCTAATCTCGCATTAGTTCGAAACCGATTTGAATTCAATTTAAAAACCAGGCAAACAACAAAAGTTTTCGAAAATTAAAACTAAAATGTTCGGTTTGTGTCAAATAAATCTTATGTAATAATGTTGGACAAACCAACATTTCTTATAATATTTTAATGCACTAAAACAACCAAAACAGAGGACATAATAATTAATTTATTGCCTTTTATAAAGTTACATTCATATACCTAATTTAGTAGTGTGCCAAAATAATTGTGGCAGTAGACAATTAGTAATACTAATTTAGTTGCTCACTTCGTATTTTATAAAACAAAAATTAAATGAAACTTTTAAAGAAAACAGTAAAGAAATAAGATAATAAAAACAGAAAACAAAACAATACAAAAAAAGGAAAAAGACGGAACCCCTCCCTGCTGGGCCGTGGCCCAGCTGGCCACCAGGCCGCCTGGCTGGCCCAACCGGCCACCCACTCCCCCCATCGACCCCACCCCGACCAAACCCTATCTGCTAACCCCCCACTCCCTCACCCACGATCCGCTCGTTCCTCCTCCCGATCCAATCTGGACAGGGGCCGACCGTGTCGGCCGTTGCCGCGCAGACTCCACCGCCACCTTGCCGGCACCAAACGGCGCTACCCCGCCATAGCCGGTGCCCGCCTCCTCAACTCCCGCCCCGCGTGGATCCGGTCGCGGCAGCCGACGCCCCCGACGCCCCGCACCTCGTCGCTCGCCTACGCCGTACTGCCTCCCCGTCAACGTCGTTCTCTCTGTCCTCCTCCCCAAGCCCCATTGCCTTGTCCCCTATGACCCACCATGAGGACCCCTCCTCTCCCCCTTTCCCTGTGTCACCGGCGCCTTTCGCGACGCCCCGACCTCCTCTACCGCGTGCACGCCTGCACCGCGCCCGTCGCGGCCCTCTGCTTGTCGCACGGCTCGAAGCCGCGCCCCGCGCCTCGCCCTCCCCCCATCTTCGTCACACTCCGCCTACGGCCCCGCCATCCCGCTCGCCGCCTCGCTCGTGTGCCGCCCTCGACGGTCACCCTCGACGGCCACCGAGACTCCCTGCCCCTGCCACTTCGCCGCCTCTACCCCGCGCCTCCCGCTTGCCGTGCCCCGCCACCATGCTCCGCTTGCACCCCCGCTTGATGCCGGGAGCCGCCGAACCGCGCCTCGCGCTCGCCGGCGCTTCCTGTCCTCACTCTGCGGCCTCACCCCTTGCTCCTGCTCCGCAGCAACCACTGCCTGCTGCTGCTCCGGCCGGCGAGCCTCACCGTGGCTGGCCTTGGCCAGTGCCCAGTCGGGCTAGCGCCATCACGCCCTGCCCGCAATCGTGCCTGAAGCCCATCACCCTCCTGCCCAATAACCCACTAAGGCCCCCTGTGCCTATGACACGAAGGGCCCACACCCCAGAACGAAAATTAAAAAAAGAATTAATAATAAAATAATAATAGACAAATAAATAACTAAAATAGTTAAAATATTATTTAATTAATTAACGAATTAATTAACTTAATTAATCTTAGTTAGGTTGACCTAATTACTAATGAAACTAATTAACCTGTTTAATTAGTCTTAGTCAATGACAGTAGGACCCACGCGTCAGTTTGACTCAGTCAACTGACTGCTTGACTGCTATTGTCGTGCTGACGTCAGAAATGTATTTTAGTATTAAATTAATTCTATTAATTCTAGAAAATGATTTAGAACTTTAAAAATTAATATAAAATAAACCATAGCTCGGATGGAAAAACTTTGTACATGAAAGTTGCTCAGAATGATGAGACGAACCCAGATACGCAGCCCGTTTGTCCGCCACACATCCCTAGCATAGTGAACACGCAACTTTCCCCCTCCGGTTCGCTTGTCCGAAAACACGAAACACCGGGGATATTTTCCTGGATGTTTCCCCCCTTCACCGGTACCACCTCATACTGCGTTAGGGCACACCTAGCATCACGCTTTGTCATGTCCTGCATAATCATGCATCTGTTTGCTTAATATTTATTGTTTCCTCCCCCTCTTCTCTCGCTAGACACCGAGACCGACGCCGCTGCTACCCAGTACGACTACGGTGTTGACGACCCCTCTCTCTTGCCAGAGCAACCAGGCAAGCCCCCCTTGATCACCAGATATCGCCTACTCTCCTCTATACTGTTTGCATTAGAGTAGTGTAGCATGTTACTGCTTTCCGTTAATCCTATCCTGATGCATAGCCTGTCCTTGCTACTACTATTGTTATCTTTACCTGCAATCCTAATGCTTAGTATAGGATGCTAGTTTATCATCAGTGGCCTGACATTCTTGTCCGTTTGCCATGCTATACTATCGGGCCATGATCACTCAGGAGGTGATCACGGGTATATACTTATACATAATATATGATACTTGTGGTGACAAAAGACGGGTCGGCTCGAGGAGTACCCGCGGTTGATTCATGAATTGGGGGTTGGAAGGACATACTTTCCCGATAGCCCTCTGTGTGGATCTTTGTGGCAAAGCGACAGGGCAGGTTGAGACCACCTAGGAGAGAGGTGGGCCTGGCCCTGGTCGGCGTCTGCCGTTATTTCAAGAATAACACATTTAACGAGATCTTGGTATTTGATCTGAGTCTGGCCACCGGCCTATACGCACTAACCATCTACGCGGGGACAGTTATGGGCACTTGACGTCGTGGTATCAGCCGAAGCCTTCGTGACGTCAGTGACTGAGTGGCGCGCGCCGGATTGGACCGTAAGCCTGCTCTTGTGTTAAGGGGGCTAGTTCTGCTTCCGGCCGCGTTCGCAACGTGCAGGTGTGCAAAGGGCGATGGGCCCAGACCCCTGCGTCATAGGATTTAGACCGGCGTGCTGACCTCTCTGTTTTGCCTAGGTAGGGCTGTGACGTGTTGATCTTTCGAGGCCGGGCATGACCCAGAAAAATGTGTCCGGACAATGGGGATTGAGCGTGTTGGGAAATGTGGTGCACCCCTGCAGGGAAGCTAAACTATTCGAATAGCCGTGATCTTTGGTAACAGGACGACTTGGAGTTGTACCTTGACCTTATGACAAGTAGAACCGGATACTTAATAAAACACACCCTTCCAAGTGCCAGATACAACCCAGTGGTCGCTCTCTAACAGGGCGACGAGGAGAGGACTGCCGGGTAGGATTATGCTATGCAATGCTACTTGGTGAACTTACCATCTACTCTCTTCTTCTGCTACAAGATGGAGGTTACCAGAAGCGTAGTCTTCGAAAGGACTAGCTATCCCCCTCTTATTCTGGCATTATGCAGTTCAGTCCACATATGATACCCTTAATCCATTTGATACCAATGAATACATATGTAGTGTAGCTCCTTGCTTGCGAGTACTTTGGATGAGTACTCACGGTTGCTTTGCTTCCCCTTTTCCCCTTTCCTATACCCAATTGCTGCGACCAGACGTGGGAGCCCAGGAGCCAGACGCCACTATCGATGACGACTACTACTAATCGGGAGGTGCCTACTACTACGTGCAGCCCGCTGACGACGACCAGGAGTAGTTTAGGAGGATCCTAGGCAGGAGGCCTGCGCCTCTTTCGATCTGTATCCCAGTTTGTGCTAGCCTTCTTAAGGAAAACTTGTTTTAACTTATGTCTGTACTCAGATATTGTTGCTTCCGCTGACTCGTCTATGATCGAGCTCTTATATTCGAGCCCTCGAGGCCCCTGGCTTGTAATATGATGCTTGTATGACTTATTTTATTTGTAGAGTTGTGTTGTGATATCTTCTCGTGAGTCCCTGATCTTGATAGTACATGTTTGCGTGTATGATTAGTGTACGATTGAATCGGGGGCGTCACAAGTTGGTATCAGAGCCGACTGCCTGTAGGAATCCCCCTTCCACACTCCTTGGCCGAAGTCGAGTCTAGTCATTGAAAAACTTTTACTAACATGGCTGTGTGGCTTACAGGCCCACATCACCATTGGGTGGTATTAGGATCTTTTACTCCTTGTCTATACTCTGGGACTCTGATCTCTCTTCTATTCGGGTTAAATGAATTTTGCTAAATCTTACATTAGGATCTCGTTATAACTTTCACCGGGAGAGCCCCTTATTATTGTTGATCGTCTGCTGCACGTGAAGACCCTGAAGATACTCTCCGATGTTAACCCGAGAACTTGTGTTCATCGCGTTTGCAATTCCCCTTCCACCGTCAACCCTTATGGATAACTACTTGCAGTTGTTATTCTTACATTCATCCCCAGTTGGTCTTGTTATTACAAGATACCCTGAAATACTCGTCGTTGTTTCGATAATCCTTTGAGCTTACTGCCTTGCTGTTCTTTGTCACATGAATACCCCTACGGATAATTCTCGCACTTATCGAGTATCCGCTCATCCCCAGTTGTTCATGTGTTTCACAATGGTCTTCGAAATACTATTCGATCCTCCAAAAATCCTTAGTAGCTTATTGCTCTGCAATACTTGTCTGCCTGCATGATGGATGCTATGTCTGGCAATATTCGTTAGTATCCTTAGGCACCGTCATTTTGATCCTTTTGATTCAACATGAGTGTGAATGCACGCAATCATCAGTTGATCCTTTTAAAATATCTTTCCGGCTCAGTCATCATTTTAAACATGAGCTAGTTCTCAACTAATCCAATTGCCGTCGATTGTACCCCTAAGGCTATTCAACTTTTCCATCCCTAATCAGAACATTGCTTCTGATCCCTTGATTTGAAAATCATAATTCCTTTGCATTTGAGCTCTGGATTAGTCAATTGTTTCTATAATCCAATGCCTTTGCATGGTTACTTCCTTTGGTTGTGTGCCGATGCTCACATCAGCTCTGTTATGGACCGGCAGATCCTTTAATGGATTTTATCCGACAGCGTCCTTCATATTCAATAACCTTGTGAGCCTTCCCTCGGATACATAATGCCTTCGGTAAATTGTATCATCTACTTTCTCAACCTTGCTCTACTTTCGAGCTTGTGATATTTACTCTTGAAACTTGTGGTATATGTTTCTAAGAAGCCCCTATGGGTTGAACATATGCCTTCACTAAACCGTGTGAACCCGAAAGTTTTCACGAGTCATACTCTTCTGGTGCTTCGCCAGATAAAAATTCAACACTGCAACTTCTTCGAAGACGAGAAGTGAATGAAAGGTTATGCATTAAAGAAGTGGGAGTCGACCTTGAACTTTGTGTTCATGCCCATGGACCCGATGTGGAACTTATCATAAAAGCTTCTTGTAATAATAACTATTTCCTTGATATGATATCATTTGGTATCTATGTATTGATCCTTTGCAATCGCGGTCCTGACCACACTTTCTCCTTGATTCCATTTCTCAGACAAGTTAAAGCACTTGTCTTCTGTTGATCGATACATCTCGGCAACCTCTATTTTGATCTTCCTCGAGTATTAACCTTTGGTATCTCGAGAACTATGTTGCTTCTTGCAAGTCTTCATCTAGTATTGCTTCTCACTGATCTCAGATTTCCCCCAGGTTCTGAGTTATTAGTCACTCGAGAACACCGATAAGTGAATCGATTCCGCACTCTGATTCAATAACTCTAAGTAATTCTCGTTAATTATGAGTTTAATAATCCTTCAAGTCATTTCCAAGCCTTATCGGCTATATCATTATCGTGAAAACTTTTAACTGTGCTACCTTGTCCTTCTTCCCGGAGCACAATTTTCGATGATGAGCTAAGCTTACGTCGATTTTCCTCATCATATCATTTCTCCTTAAACCAAAAGCTTGGTTTCGAGTTTGTGTCGTACCCGTGGTTCCAATTACCTTTCGCTTCATCATTCCTTTGACTTGATGTCATCGTTGATCGATTACATCTTCATGAAACCTCTCAACAAATGTGTCATGATCATCATAAACATTCTGAGCTCTTCCAAGATATCTATCGAATTCTTGATGAGAAATACCATCCTTGCCCTCGATGATTTGTGTTATCATCGACCACTTTTTTTTGCCTTCTGTTCAACACAAACTTGTTCGTGTTTCGTGATATACCTTGAGATCCTTACTATCCAGCATTTGTTCTTTACCTTGGAGTATTACCATCTTTTATGTCAAGGCGGTCGTGAGAATTTCACCACCTCTTAAGAATTCTTGATACAGGTGATACTTCTCACCATCACCATTCCTTCTTGGTCCCCGTGTTGTTTCTAACCGGAATACCGGCAAATGGACTAAGAGGTGTAAATTTCAAAACCTATAGCAACCCTATTGCTTTGAAGTTAATGGTCGATAGTTTTATTCTAAGTCTATTGCTTATTGGTTCATCATTCAAACATTGATCGTGCTACCTAGTACAGATTTCTGGGTGCACCCTTCTATCATTGTTAAATTGTGTATGTTTTCCTCGAGCATATCTCATTATACCATTTGATATGACTGATGTTATCTCCTTGTTCACATAATTGTGGAAATCCATCTTTTTGGAAATCCCAATGAATTGTCACTGTGTCCATCCACCACCTCCTCATCCTCCCCTTGGTTTAATGATGAACTCATGATTCAAAACTTGCTTCCATAGTTCATTTCTCGAGAATCTTACGATGTCTTCTCGTCAATTTGTGTCGCACCTTTTTCTTCTCGGGCATCCTGAGTCTGAGGTATCCTGACACCGATCAGATCTGAATCTCGGTCAGATATGATGGTTGGAACATATATCCAAGAGTTATATCATTGGTCTTTATATGACCCGGTAAGATGATGTGATGGCTAGCACACCTGGCCGGAGGAACTATTGTTACAGTTTCCTTTTTAGCAAGCTTAGCGATTCTTTCATGAGGAAATTGAAAGATTTATTCTATAAGTTGTTCCTAATGAATCCATTAAGTACCCAAAGTCTGACCTTTGCTTGAATACCATGTCAATGCTATCTCGAAGCATGTCTATGGTACTCCGATTTTCAACAAGAACATTTGAAGCCCAATGCTAAATTTTCTTGAGCATTTATCCTAACACTGTTGTATGGGTAATGTCATGAAATCCATCTCCCCTTTCCTAAAGGGATTTCTACTTTATATCCTGCCATGAATATCATGCTCTGCTTGTCCTTGGGAAGGGTATACCCCTAGTATATGTGTCAAACACATTTTCCTTTCCATTGTTCTATTTGATCCGATGATCACATTTTCCTTTCCATTGAATTGTTTAACCTTCCTTGTGATCCATATGATCTAAGCAGTAATATTCTTCTGCTTATGTAGACACCTTGGTGTACAACCATGTCAGTAAGACCCTGTTGCATTTGTCAATAGCATTCCGGTAAGCACCGATGGACGAGAACTTTGCCTATTGGTCCTCCTCGTTCAACGAGCAGGAAAATGGTTCTCTTCGTCCCTCGCCCTTCGTACCGATGTTGTTGCCGACATGACCGGCAGACTATCCTCTGACATGCCTTGCTTACATGATCGTGCAAGATGTCACCGACCCTCCTACTTTTATCCCACATGGTGGGCCCATAACCCACAGTTTCACAGGATCGAAACCTGACTCTCCTATACACCACCTGTTCCCAAGGTTGTTCCTCGCGCTTGACTTCATATGTAATTCACGGACCACCTGTCTAGTGATCTATTCAGGTATGAGGCGCAATACCTATTCTCGTTACCCTGACACCCTTTCACCTTCTCATTAGGCATTGAACGATTGCCTATCCGTTTGAAACTTCTCATGGTACTTTCTTACTTTGTTCTCGATATCTTCTTAAGTTTCAAATCGAGAAACACTTATGCTTCTTCCTTGAGTTAACCGTCTGATGCTCCATCTTGTTAGAATCCATCCATATAGAGTTTTCCCTTCTTACCCTTTTGTAAGTACGGTGAAGATCCTAAAGGAAGGACGAAAACTTCGTCATGATGATCTGAAGTAGAGGAATGAAGACATCAGCGCTATGGATCGACCAAATCGAGAAGAGCAACCAAGGCCGAGAAGATTCGTTAGGATTTCGTAACCATAACTTCCCCCCTTATTCCACCTCTTAAATCTCGGGACGAGATTTCTTATAGTGGAGGAGAATTGTGACGCCCGGATAGTTACGCTACAGTAACCCTCCGCTAATGATGCCACATCACCTCGATTACTATGGCTAATCTCGCATTAGTTCGAAACTGATTTGAATTCAATTTAAAAATCAGGCAAACAACAAATGTTTTCAAAAATTAAAACTAAAATGTTCGGGTTGTGTCAAATAAATCTTATGTAATAATGTTGGAGAAAACAACATTTCTTATAATATTTTAATGCACTAAAACAACCAAAACAGAGGACATAATAATTAATTTAATGCCTTTTATAAAGTTACATTTATATAACTAATTTAGTAGTGTGCCAAAATAATTGTGGCAGTAGACCAATTAGTAATACTAATTTAGTTGCTCACTTCGTATTTTATCAAACAAAAATTAAATGAAACTTTTAAAGAAAACAGTAAAGAAATAAAATAAAAAAAACAGAAAACAAAACAATACAAAAAAGGAAAAAGAGGGAACCCCTCCCTGCTGGGCCGTTGCCCAGCTGGCCACCAGGCCGCCTGGCCAGCCCAACAGGCCACCCACTCCCCCCATTTACCCCACCCGACCAAACCCTATCTGCTAACCCCCCCACTCGCTCACCCACGATCCCCTCGCTCCTCCTCCCGATCCAATCTGGATCGGGGCCGACCGCGTCGAGCGTCGCCGCGCAGACTCCGCCGCCACCACGCCGGCACCGCACGGCGCTACCCCACCATCGTCAGGGCCCGCCTCCTCAACCCCCGCCCTGCGTGGATCTGATCGCGGCAGCCGACGCCCCCCGACGCCCCGTCGCTCGCCTACGCCGGACTGCCTCCCCGTCAACGTCGTCGTCTCCGTCCTCCTCCCCAAGCCCCATTGCCTTGTCCTCTGCGACCCACCGTGAGGACCCATCCTCCCCCCCCTTTACCTCTGTCGCCGGCGCCTTTCGCGATGCCCCTGCCTCCTCTACCGCGTGCACGCCCGCGCCGCGCCCGTCGTGGCCCTCTACTTGTCGCGCCGCTCGGAGCCGCGCCCCGCGCCTCGCCCTCCCCCCATCTCGGTCGCGCTCCGCCTACGGCCTCGCCATCCCGCTCGCCGCCTCACTCGTGTGCCGCCCGACCGCGGCCACCCCCGACGGCCACCGCGACCCCCTGCCCCTGTCACTGCACCGCCTCTACCCCGCGCCTCCCGCTTGCCGTGCCCCCACCACGCTCCGCTCGCGACCCCCGCTTGCTGCTGGGAGACGGCGAACCGTGCCTCGCGCTCGCCGGAGCTTCCCGCGCTCCCCGTCCTCACGCTGCGGCCTCACCCCTTGCTCCCGCTCCGCAGCAACCACTGCCTGCTGCTGCTCCGCCTAACGAGCCTCGCCGTGGCTGACCTTGGCCAGTGCCCAGTCGGGCTAGCGCCATCACTGTAACGCCCCGAGACCGATGCGCCAGGTGTCTTCCAGTTATTCGCTGTCATTGCCATGTCATTTGCTTGCGTGTTGCATTTCATCATGTCATCATGTGTATTGCATCATCATGTTTTCAAAACTTGCATCTGTCTGGGTTCTCCCCGTTCCTTCCGTTGTCCGTTCTGAGTCCAG